>NC_134484.1:25217455-25394955 GCF_040206685.1 Ascaphus truei | reverse complement strand
CAGCTGCAGATATATCCGGCAGATCCACTCCTTCCCATGAACTCCCGCGGGCACTTCCGACTGCGGGACCGGTGTCAGGGGATCTTGTCAGAAGTACGGCAGCCACCTGGGTCCAAACAACTACGAGCACTGGCAGGGAACTACGCGTTTCACAAGTTAATGCTTCGTCAGGTTCGTGCCGGCTGCTCGTTAACCCTACTTCATATACAGTAGAGGCAACGTTTATTCTAACATTTGCTGTAAACTAGCCGGGTTACATTCTGGGTATGTGCTGGGTATGTGCTGGGTATGTTCTGAGCTAGTTTGAGGCACGTTTAAGGTATTTCTGCATTGACTAACGACCCATAGGATTAACACAGCAGGGATCCCTGGCAGTCCAATTCAGTTTGAATGGGACTGCCAGGGACCCCCGCTGTTAATCTGATAGGCCATTAATCAATGCAGAAATGCTGGGGCTAGTTTAAGGAAAGTTTAAGGCATGTATTCAGAATGTACCTGGGTGTTTCCTGGGTTTTTTGGGGAATTGCCACTGGTTTTTGTTAGAATAAGAGTTGCCTCTACTGTATATAAATGTGTGTTGATCCAATAAAAAACACCATGTACATATATTGTATTGATATATACATATAGACTAATACTGTAAGTGTAGTCATTGACAAAAAAGTATATTTATATATATATATATATATATATATATATATATATATATATATATATATATATATATATATATATATATGTATATGTATATTTATATATAAAGCTCACACAAATAAAAGCATTTCGTTAGCCACAGAATGGTGTCGTCTTTTTGTTTTTCATTTTATATATATACACATATACACATATACACACACACATACTGTAGCTATGCTTTTCAATATACAGAACTTTTAAGAAATGTAGCATGTGTATATTTTATAGAAGAGTGTAATAATGCAAATATCTCCAAGTCCTTTGGAAAATACAGTATATCCAGCCCGGCTTGTGTTCAGTTTACTTTCCAGTATCATCTCCACCAACTCTACAGATGGAATCGTTTGATATTATCAATGAGATAGATGTCGGGATTTCAATCGGATAAATTATATCACTTCATGATTGACATTTTAATCTTGAGAGTTTTTTGTATTTTTTCTCATATAAAATTCAATATTTGATTTTATAATATTTTGGAGCGTTCACTTCCCTTTGTTTTTGGAATTTCTATGTGATTCACTTTCTCAAGAAGCAGACCTTGAGTGCACAACATTTTTATGATAGATAGATTTTTCTTTTAGGATTTATTGAACATATATATTCCCCATGGTTTTTTCTTATCTCTTTAATGTTTATATTACCACTTTATGTATTACTTTGTATCATTTACAGTAGAGGCAATGTTTATTCTAACATTTGCCGTAAACTAGCCGGGTTACATTCTGGGTATGTGCTGGGTATGTGCTGGGTATGTTCTGGGCTAGTTTGAGGCACGTTTAAGGCATTTCTGCATTGACTAACGACCCATAGGATTAACACAGCAGGGATCCCTGGCAGTCCAATTCAGTTTGAATGGGACTGCCAGGGACCCCCGCTGTTAATCTGATAGGCCATTAATCAATGCAGAAATGCTGGGGCTAGTTTAAGGAAAGTTTAAGGCATGTATTCAGAATGTACCTGGGTGTTTCCTGGTTTTTTTGGGGAATTGTCACTGGTTTTTGTTCGAATAAGAGTTGCCTCTACTGTAGGCGCAGAAATCACTTCCCATAATTGGGTGATTAGCTACACCCCTTGATGTGACGCACGATTGTCCAAAAAAATCTCTGGTGTATGTTGCAACACTGGTCAGCTATAATTAATCCTGGTTAGGACACTTTCTGATATACAGAGATGTTCGAGGTTATAAAGATGGAGGGGGAAATTAGGAAAAGTATTTGGACGCTTGGCAGGATAGTAATTTCCTATGAGTGTGTAGACCCACAACATCATAACCTGGCTATATATACATAGATGTGGGAACAGCTATCTCTTGTGGGAAACTCATGTGCTGTTCCTCCATAAACAATGGCACTTACACCTCAAACTAACAGAGCCAATACTGAAGAACTACTTATGATTACCCGGGTTCAATTTTCTTTATGGTCAAGCTGCAGAACTGCGACAAGGGCTAGTATATCTTTTTGTCATTTCACTAGCGCACTTGTGTTACATTCACGCACGCCATATTAGTTAGTGAGTGCCCCGGCTTTATTTTTGTTTTGTTGCTATTGTATCCCGCTCTGGTGGCAGCACCCCTGATTCAGTATTTAACATGTAATAATGGAAGAAGGGTTAATTGAAATGGAGAACACTAGTGAGGTTCTTGGGAGTGTTTTCACAAAAAGACTACATAGAAGTAACAATATAGAAAACAAGATGAAAGCAGTAGAGACAGCTCCTAATCACCGGCTGGATTTGGCCCACAGAGGCACCCGTAGCCGGATCACCGAGCAGCCATTGAAGCCAAGCAGGAAAGGTTTTTCTCCTGCCTCATGGATGCGTGATTGCTTCTAAACAGCTGCCCACACTCGATCCTGGACTACTGAAGGAGGCCAGGGGTCCAACTTCTATGTATGTATGTATGTGAGTCCTGTTGTCTATTTAATAAATGCTCTTTTAATACTCCATTGACATCGCGCCTCACTTGTTCTCCCTCCCCCCCCCCTCATATAACAACCACCGGGGAGAGTTCCTGCCCGACGCCCAAGCCTGGGTTAGAATTGCATGCGGATCTCGAATTGGAGAACAGCCCCCATCGGGTGGCAAACGGATGCGGATGGGTTAATTTAACCCCAAAGTTACCAATTTTCTGCAAGGACTCACACTTGGCCGTGTGAGTACAGATATATCTATATATTTATTTCACAACCCTACAAACCACCATTTACTCGTTGTTGGGAGGGATTGGAACTGCCTAAAGAAAGATACCAAAGACTGTGTCTGCTTACACATGGCCGTGTAAGTGATTTAGCATTCTCATCACATCCCCTAACCCATCTTTGAAATCACAGATATTACTATATTATTTTGTGTTTTTTGTGTTTCTTCATATTTCTCTAATCCCATGCTCCCCCATTGCTTGTCTGTTTCTATATAGCCGCTAAGGTAAGGAATGATTGTGTATTGATATGTGTGTTTTATTTATACTGTAGATGTGCAGAGGGTCTCCGGAGCTGAACTGCTTTGGTTTTAGGTCGGGGACCCCCTGCTTCCCGAGATACAGGCCCCTTTAGGGGGTGCCGGTATCCCTCTGCTTTGTTTACATTCCGCTGTCACGTGATTGGGACCTTTAAATGCAGAGGGATAACGGCACCTCATAAAGGGGCCTGTATCTCGGGAAGCAGGGGGTTCCCGGAACTCAAACCAATGCGGTTCAGCTCCGGAGACCCCCTGCACATGTACACTATGAATAAAAATGTATTTTAAATAATTTTTAATGTGCTGATGTTTGCGCCGAGAGAGCAGCGGATCTCTCTCTGCTGCAAACATAACACGCCAGGGGGCGGCTTCTCAGCAGTTTCTCGCCAGGCAGCCGTCTCGCCACCGGTTACTAGCCATTTTATCAAATGGTGGTGGTGCATTCATTCGCCAGGGATTCGGCCCTCTCTGCATACAGCGAGGTTAACACGCCAAAAACCTGGTGAATTGAAACCCTGGCGAATGCAATTTTTCGCCCCTTTCTGCAGAGGCCCCACAGTCTCATTAAGTGATTAGGGTATACATTATATACAAGACATTGCATGCACAGTTAAAGAAAATATATATTATGGGCGTATGAAACAGTTACAGACCAGATTAAAATGTGTGACAGCTTTAGTTTTGAAACAACTTAGACTGGTGGGGGCTGTGAGAGTCTCCGATAGATTGTTCCAGTTTTGGGGTGCACGGTAAGAGAAGGAGGAGCGGCTGGATACTTTGTTGAACCTTGGGACAATGAACAGTCTTTTGGAGTCAGATCTCAGAAGATAAGTGCTGCATGTGGTAGGGGTGAGGAGCTTGTGCAGATAAATGGGTAGCTTGCCCAGAAAGTATTTGAAGGGAAGACAGGAAAGGTGAACTTTGTGCCTAGAATATATCTTTGTGTAGCGCCAGCCGTGTACACAGCGCTTCACAGCAGTAATACACGTAACAAAAGAATAAGAGACGTAATGAGAAGAGCTGCAGACAAAAATAAAAACATTAATAAAAAAGGAGTCCCTGCCCCGGAGAGCTTACAATCCAAGTATAATATATACTTGATTCTTGTACGAGCACTGTTAAAAGCAGAGGAAAATGCAAAGTCACCCAAAGGCTTCATTTTCCGAGATGGTAAAAGAATAGAAAAACACACACATTTTGGGCATTGAAATCCAATTAAAAATAAATATATATATTTACAAAAAATAAACACGAAGCCGCAGATCCACTAAAGAGTACCACGCTTTAATACGCCTTCACTCCCCAAGGTCTGCCCAAGCTTGGTGCCCTTTTGTGGATCAGAACCCAAGTGGTACTGCCTTACTAAAAGGCATGAATTTTTACCCAGGGGCAGTTTTGCAAAAAACTCGGTGCGGTCTCGGGGTGACTTTTGCAAATGCTGTCAACATTTTATTGTAAAAAATAAAGAGAATGTACAATTTTATCAGTATGAGAATGTCTTATGGGCAGTGGTGCCCACCTCCAGTTCTCAAGCCCCCCCAACAGGTCAGGTTTTCGAGATGTCCCAGCTTCAGCACAGGTGGCTCAATAAGAGGCTCAGTCAACTGAGCCACCTGTGCTGAAGCAGAGATGTCCTGAACCTAACCTTGAGGACTGGAGTTGAGCACCCGTCTGATGGGCCCACGCGTTTCACACCATCGTGCACACGTCTTAATAAATTTACACAAACGTATCTGTGTGTTTATTAACTGTTGCTGTTCAGCCTGATTTTCAATCTCTCACTGCTGTTGTTGCTGCTGTTGTGCAGACTGTTGTTGCAGAAGTACCTGTAACTGCTGTTGTTGTACAGTCTGGTTTTCAGCCAGATACTTTATCAGTTTTTTCATTTCCATTTTGGAAAGTTCATGTGTATTCTGTCAACTGACCACATCGGGGGCGCTATCCCACTTCTGCCACCATATGTAACAGAGCAGCCTTGTAGATGTGGTCAGGAAGGAGATCACACACCACATTCTTGTAACAAAAGTTCTTTATTCCCATATCAGAGGTTGCAGTATTTCGGTAACAAAACAAAATTGTCTCCAACTTAAATAGCATACATCTGACAACCAGTCAGTACCTATTCGCTGGTATCTAAAAGGCAGTTTAGACCTTGCCCTGATAGGCTCTCTGCAGCCTCTTCCCTCACAGGTTTAGAGCAAAACGAGAGAGTGTAGGAAGTTTGCTGCCTGCTTTTTAAAACCTCCCCTTTCCAATCAGCTTGTAGACATACAAGCCAGTGTTTGGTTTTTCCTGGTCTGCTCAGGTGAGAGTTTTAACCCTATACACTCCCTCACAATGTGCTAAAATTGTTATACTATTGTTTTGCCATAAAGCCCAATTACAGACCAATGCAATATTATATGTACAGCTATATGTACAGCTATGTCCTGCAAAAATAAAAGTTTCTTTTATTGCAAGATTCACACTCTTTAAAACTATATTACACCATAATTCAATGTGTTAAATTTCCATGACAAAATTATTGTAATTTTATGGATATGATAAAAACTATTTACCATTTCACATATGTTATGTCCCTTAGGCAAGAGGTAATTATATAATGAGCAGGCTTAATGCACTATTGTGCATTAATTCTCACTTTTATATAAATGCCGTAGGCATGAAAACTTAAGTTTAAATTGAAGTAAAGTGAATGATATTTTAAGTATCATAATCAGTTGTTCAGTCAAAGGCACTGGATCTTACTGAATACATTGCAGCTGGTATGAATTTAAATGAACATATAACAGATACCCCTCCACCGTATTCCCACTATCTTTCCTCAGAACACTCCATTTAAGAAAGTGACAAATTAACAATATTAATAATAAAAAATATTATATTTGAGGCTTGCTGACAAAGTGGCTATTCCTGGTGGTAATTTATTGATGAAATACCTTCACATTATTTTATACAGTATGTACTGTATCTAGTGCCAATGTTGTGCAAAATGATTTACAGCACAATGGAATGTCATAGACATATTGAAACATATGGTAGACAGAATATAGAATTGTAAGAGCAACTAAAATAAAAATGAACATAGTAATTATGACTCTCTGGATGTGTTTCCTGCACGAAGATGGTGTTGATGCTCATCAGCCCGCCAAATCTTTAAAACAAGAATGGAAACAAGAATTAAACAATGACTACAATAAAGTACTTAATTAAAAGCAGTTTCTGTAAAAAATGTATTTATTTGACTTTTAAAAAAAAAGTTTTTAATCTAATAAATACAGTTTTACAGAAAATGTATTTATTCAGTTCATAAATTCATCTTCTTCACTCGAACGACTCCAGCTTATAGTCCTCTGATGACGTAAAAGTGCATTGATGGTGTCTTTGACGGTCTTGAATTGTGCAGTAGTGAGTTTAAACTGCGTCTTCAGCTCATCTACAATGGCTCTCTCCAAATTCAAGGGAAACGCCCTCTTTCCCATTCGAACCATCATAGTTGAATTGGTGCACCACTGGGAATACAGCTAAAAATTCACATTGTGTTTGAAGATTAACAGCTGTTCTCCGCAGTTTGTTACATACAGGGTATTTTGACAGTTTCCTTTAGTATTACATAAAGCAGGATGTCACATGTATGCTTTAGAAATCAGGCACATCTAACTGCTCTGGGGTTACACTTTCCTGCAGGGATTCATAGCAAATTGTCCTTCTTGTCTGGGATGTTGGGTAACATCAGGGTATGGCATGGAGACACAGGGGTTGTGGAGGGTTCCTCTAGATGACTTGCTCTTTCCTGCTGCTGTGGGCCTAGAATAGTGACCAGAGATGTCCCTTTTCATCCTTTTCCATTCTCTCCAAAAGCAAGTCCAACTTTGCTTCCACTCTGTCCCTGTATGTTTGCATTGGTACAGGTGTTCCAAATCCACCCAACAGTGTATCTAGCTGAGCTATATCTGGGGTGAGATGATCTGGGACCTGGTTGTGCTGAGCTGGGTCTGTATGAGTTGAGCCTAGACTGGTTTGTGCTGAGCTGTTTCTGGGGAGAGTTGAGCAAGGTCCGGGTTTGGCTGAGCAGGCTTCTTCAACTGAGTAGGGGTTGTGTACGGCTAAGTTTGATCCAGGGTGAGTTGAGCAGGGTCCGGGAAGGCTGTGCTGGATCCAGGACAAGGTGAGAATGGTCTGGAGCTGGGAGTGATTGGGATGGGGTACCTGGAGCAGAATCAGGTTTCTGGGTCAAAAAACTTGAGTGGAATTTTTTTTGTCCATCTTCTTCTTTCTCTGTGTTGTTCCTGGATTCTTTATCTTAGGAGTTTTGTGTGTTGCTCAATTTTCTTTCCCCACTTTAGCCTTTTTTTGGAAGGGAGGATGGGGGGCTGACATCTTTTGCTTTCTCAAGATTTTGTCTGAACCTGCAGCAACAAGCAGGTTTTTACATCCGTAGAAGATTGATCGATCCATCGTTCAAGCACAAGATGCAGTAGCTGAAAGCACAAGAGAACAAGAGTTAGATCTGATCAAGATCAGTGAGTGTAGCAATGACATTTCTGTGAGCTATTATGTACAATATGGCTGATGTCACAGCAATCAGTGTTGGGCAGGGCTACATTTTTCTACTGTTGTAAGGTGTCAAAAGAAGGCATATACCTGTACCTGTCACTTTACCTTTATAATACAGCATAATGTATAACAAAGATACAATTCACATTGAATAAACATTGATTAGTGGTGGAGTCCATCTGAAACCATTAATTAACAAAATAATTACCGGAAAAAAAGCATTTCTATAATAATGCGCATGTGCAAGAAGGGAAAAAGAACAATGGACATTCAACTGTGGGTGCAGGAAGTAGGCATCCAGATGACACTAGCTTGTGTTTGGTATCATGCCCAAGGAATTTGAATTTCAGAGGAGACGGGCAGGAGGAGGGGCATGATTTTCTCAAAACATGAGGGAAAGGCAGATAAATGAGAACGGACCTTGGACACTGGTATTTTGCTGGGGAGGTGGGACTGCTTTGTTTATGCATTCATACAGTTGATAGTGTGTCTAAATCCCCCATCAGTAATTTGGACACTAAATACCTGGAAATATTACAGAAGAAATTAGACCCTTTGCATTTACAATATGTTGCTGTTACAATGTTTATATTTTAGTGAAACTCCCATAGTATAAAAGTATAAAAATGTACAATAAGAAGTATGTCTCACAGTGCCCACTCTGATTAAAATATTAAAATAGTACAAAACACTCTATTATAATGAGTCACACACTGTGCAGATTAAAGAAAGTAGAAAAAATTACCCACTATGTTCCCACTACAATCAAAATAAAATATCCCTACAGTATTAAAAAAGTTGAACATTTTAATAGTTTTTAGACATCTCGTCATTTCTAGTCATTTCTGTAGTCATGAAATTCTGTAAAATAATTCTGAAATTATTTACTGTGCCCTATTAATAAACATGATATCAAAAGTACAATGTCTACAGTATGTGTATGCATGGTCTATGGAACGCATATGCAGGTCATTTATTGTAGGTGCATGCGTGTTCTATGGAATGCATATCAAGGTCTTTTAATGTTAGTACATGCGTGGTGTATGAAATGCATATGCGAGTCATTTGGGAATGACAGTTCTACTGTACCGTTCTGTACAGTATATAAACTTGTGTAAACTTAAATTTACATTGATTATACACTGGTTGAATATTTCATGGCAGCAAGCCATTGTTGATGCAAAAGGTGTGGTTTACATAGATGTTTGAATCAATCATGTAGTTGGGATGCATGTTCATCTTGTTTTCGGAGTTGGTTGGTCCATACTGGAAATGGTATTGAGGCAGGAATTTGGGTGGAGGCAGGTAATTGGGCAGAGGCAAAGTACTCAGGTTGGAGAAGGTACTCGGGTGGAGGCAGGTACATGGGTGGGGGCAGATTAGAGGGATCGGTTTGGGAAGGTCTATTATTCAATCTCTTTCTCCTGGATCACAGGATTGGTCAGGAATTTAGCTAATTACTTAACATTGTGTGGATTGTATTGATGCACATATTAAAGGGAAAAAATGGCAGCTTGAACTGCTGCTTTAAGGGGACATTGCAAAACTTTACTGTTAAACAAATTAAAGTGATAAACATTTGTTATGTTAGACAGAAAAAGTCATAAGGAAGAGTTAAGTATTACACCAAGCCCAAAACAGTGGTAAGGTAGATATACACCTGAGCTGTGGTGGTTGCAATTAAGTCCTGTCACATCTGATTTGATCAGTTTCCCTGATTTTTTTTTGGTGCCATCGAGCAGGGATTAGGTTTTATGTTTTTTAATTTTAATACAAGTTTTGGATGCATTGCTCAGTGGCTCAAGTGGAGGATGAATAGCTTTGTGGGTCAAGCTGATGATGCATTGAATCATTTATCAAGTTCAGAATTATTTTCTTTGTGGATCAAGCTGAGAATGCTTTGGGAGTCAAGCTGAGGATGCATTTCTTCATTGGTTAAGCTGAGGATGCATTGCTTCAAGTGTCAAATTGAACATGCTTCCGGTGTCAAGTTTAGGTTATTGAGGCTATACAGTAGCAGGTGAGAAGAAAGAATGCCATTATCCTGGCAGGGGTAAGAAACACATTTGTTTACTAAAGGGTGTCCATTGATTGCCAATGTGGGTATCTGTGCCCATGTTGAGGGCATATGTTACTACAGTGACAATCAATGGATAAATAGCTAGTATTTTTTTTATTATTGTATTGTGTATTGTATTTAAATTTGTGTCTTATTTTATTGTAATGTACATTTTGTATGCGTTTGAATTGGCAAAAGTGCTGTTAGCCATATTTAGCTAATAGGACCATTGCCCAATATTGTGTGAGTGGTGGTTTTGGGGGGGTGTTTTGTTGGGGATAGAGTGGGTGAGTTATGGGGGTAGTTGCACCGGGGGTGGATTCTTAGGCCACCTGGGGGTTGCAGGAAGGGTTAACCGCTTAGTTACCATACCAGTTACTACCCGCTAAGGTAATAAAAGTGATACTGTCCATACTGTCCAATAGATGATGTTTTAAGGTTTTGGCATTGGACCTTTATCGGATGTTGATGCCGCTGAGTACAAAATGAGGATAAATATATTCATCCTGGCAGAAGTAAGTGTTCTTTTTTTTTAACTGTAGCACTGCTTCCCCCACCCTCTGGGAGATGAGACTGCTACTGAGTGTAATGGGGTGCATTTTACCTGTTGGCTCACAGGAGGTCTGAACCTCTGCTGCTGGGAGCCTGGGGTGTACCTGGTTTGTTCCGGTGACAGCGCCTCCACCTGCGAAGGATTTGTGCAGTGCTGGATAAACCCCTCACAGGACCCAATACAATAAATACACACAGTATATATTGCCAGGTTAATGAACATGCAACTTATAACCAGAGCAATAATACAATACAATATACACAATAACATACAGCATGTGTACACAGATATGTAACTCTACAATTCTCAGGTACAGGGGGCACCAGTGTCCCAGTGTCCAGCCCCAATTGTCTCTCCCACCCCAAGTGTGTGTGACAGAGTTGCCCACAGTAAGAGTGTATCGTTGGTGCACTTGTTGACTGTATGATACCTGCTGGGTGTTCCAGCACTTGGTATCGCTGACTGAGGAAAGGGGCCTGTCTGTCACAAGCCATCATCGGTGCTGGCGCCCGCCTCTATGTGGGGTGGACTCCGGCTGGAGCATCCCACCTTAATAGTCTCTACCTTGTAGTGGTGGTCTGAGCCCAGACCAAAGGCCACAAGAACTGCACAGCGTTGCTTTGTCCCTGACACTATAGATTCTAATTGGGGCAGTGTCTCTATCTAAGGGGCCTGTCCCTGAAGCAGTCACAATCAATTTGGTTCTCAGGGCCTACCTTGGTCCTAAGGGGACAGGCTAGGCCTAGTTCAGGGAAGTAGATTACCGTCACATAGTGAAGATGACTAGGGCTCTAATAAATGGTGGGTTTTTTGGTGTGTTTTTTTTCCTTTTTGGCATATTAAATTGCTTTTAAGTTCTCCCCCTTGGTTTCCTTGCATTTTTGTGGTGCAGCGTGACTCCGGACTGGCTTCCTTGTTTGTTCTACTAGTCCAGGGAAGCACATCTCCCTGGACAGTACCTCTCTGCTTTTGCTCCCTCTTCCAACTGGCAAGGATCCTGAAGTGTGCCAAATGTATCTTCTTTGATGCAGGGGAATGCTGCAGCACTATTGGCTGTTGGGCCTCACATGCTCCGCAGCCCCTGTGAATTATGTGGCTTGTAGTTCCACTGCAGAACTATCTATAACATGGCCACCGCTGTTCCTCTGGCATTGCACTTGCGCCAGCTCCTGAAATGGCCGCCGCACTCTCCTGCTTCTCCTTGCACATGCGTAATGCACTTAAGCACATGCGTGCATACAAAAGTGTGGCGCCCTACCGCCGTCCCACCGCGGAGCTTCCGGAGCACTCCCTACACCACCTGCATTCCCCTCTGCCTCCCACCAAGGTTGCCTTTATCTCCGGTGACACCCACAACTGCATTGGAGGTGTGTGGGGACCCGAGGAGATACAAGGGGACAAAGGGGGACCCAGGGGAATCCAGGCTTTTTAACTATAGGGTGTCTATTGATTGCCAATATAGATATCTATGACCCCGTTGAAGGCATAGGTAACAACAGTGACAATTAATTGGTTAAATGGCTAGTGTTATTTTTATTGTAATGTGTATTTTGTTATAGTAAATGTATTTTATGCTTTGGAATGGACAAAAATGTTACTAGCCAGAATTGACTAAAAGAGCTAGCCCATTACTGTGTGTGGTGGGGTTTTCTTGGGGTAGAGGGGGTGGGTGAAGGGAGTAGTTTTCCCTGGGTAGGTGGTTAGGCCTCCCGGTGGGATTAAGGTTTACTGTTTTACTGTGCTTTTTCCCCCCACTTTTTATTTTTCTATGCTGGATATAAACAGGGGGTCTCTTGAGATGAACCCGATTAATTTCAACTCTGGGGATCCTGTGCTTCTGGAGATATAGAAATCCATTGGGGGTGCAAGTAGCTGCTCCAGCTGGGTGGCATAGCGTGGGAGCAGTAAACTGTAGCCGGAGTGGCTACAGTTATCACCTACAGAATTCTATATCTCCTGAAGTATGGTGTCCCCGTAGCTGAAATTAACTGGGTTCAACTCAGGATTCCCCTGTGCAGCTCTTATAGACTGGTGGGTGGCTCAATAAGATTAACTGCAGTGGTCCCATTCCGAAGCAGGGACCTCCACTGAGTTAATCCTCCCAGGTTGCTTACTGCTTTCTTTGCCGAGATCGAGAACTGGCTAGGCCCCACTCGACCCTCACAACTTTTACCACCACAGAGGCTGAAAGTCTTGATACATCTGTACGTGTCCTTGGAGATAGGTTGAGCCACTCTAGAGCATTAAAATGTTTTGTTAACCCCTTATGCAGTATGCCATGTTGTTTGTAACTCTATGACTTACAATGTGTAGGGAGGTAGTGAGGATATGTGTATAAACCCCATTCATATATGCAAGCCCTCATTGCAATTATGGCTCCAAAGGGTGTAATTGGTTATTTTTTTGAGGGGAAGGCAGATTCCAATTATTTATTGCATTGCAATATACAGTATTCCTGCCATTTTCCATAGAATATGGGTAACACGAGACAGCCTTACAGTAAGCTAGTGCAGGGGTGTTTTTTTTCCGACATTACTGTAGCTACGCATCTGAATGTTTTGCATTTTTTAGAGCATTTTTTTTTAGATGTATTTGTCGATTACCTTACAAATTTTGAAAAAATATAATAATTAAAATCATCTGATGTTACACATATTTTACCATATCTTTCCTTATAGAAATCCTACAATTAAATAAAATATCAAGAAACAATCTAACATTTGAACAGAAGGTATGACAATTATTACAATGCATATTTTCGTCAACATTCTGACTAATTTCCCCAAAATACTGCATACTTCCAATCTAAAGATACATCTTTAATTCTTTTTACTGCTAATTAAGTTTTAGTATGTAAACATATGCCTTGTTTAATGTGGCTTTCTGCTTAATGATTCATTCTATGTAAGCATATTCCCAACTTAATGTTGTTTACTAACACTTTGTATTCACTAATTATTTTACATTTTTAATGTGTTATATTGGCATTCTATATTTTCTCAATTATAAAGATGTAATTTGCAAATACCATCATTCTGTATTTACATGCAATAATAACAGCAATGTATAGAGTATGCAAATATATATTATGTTGATACAGTAAATACTGTACATAATTGTAACATTTTGATACGATTTGAAATTATATTGTAATGAAGTAGCATTATGATACCTCATTCTTCGCGTTGTAAATAATATGGGTAATCAAAATAATACAGTGCCAGGATTAAGAAAATAAACTAGACCGTATGTGATCGTTTTTCAAACATCACAAAAACATTCAATAATAAAATGAATGTATCTCTATAGTTTTACATTTCAAAATCTAAAACTATATAAACCTCTAGTTTTATAGGGAAAATATAATTTTGTAGAGGGAATAGACACATTTTGACTGATTTGTAGCAACAGAAAAAAAGTGTGAACAAGTGTGATAAATCATGGTTAGGTTTAAAGCCTTCATTGCCTCTACCAATGTACAGATGTAGCCAGACTTACTGTCCTTGGTGCCACGATTTGGCTGGAGCAGGAGTGCATTATGGCCGCCTCCAAGCTTTCACTCTAATGGCATGAAGGATGGATAGTTTCTAGGAAGAATTAACTCAGTGGGGGTTCTCTGCTTCTGGATGGGATGCCCAGCAGGTTTAATCCTACTGGACCATATGCCAGTCTGTAAGACCCAAGCAGAGAAGCAAAGATAAGCAGTCTCTCTCTGTGTCTCCCTGAGCAGCTCTTACAGAAGATCTTGTGTTTCTTTATTATTTAAAAAACAAACAAAAGGTTTGAAGCAAGGAAAAACAAGAACTGAATCCCCTTAATTTTATCTCCGTGGACCCCCTGCTTCCAGAGATTTAGACCTCTGCCGGTATCTCCTGCAAGATAAGTCTCCCGCGTCATGGTCCACAGGACCGGGACATTTAAACAGCACCAAGATACCAGCACCCCCTACACAGGCCTGTATATCAGGAAGTAGAGGGTCCCTGGTCCTGACATTAATGGGGTTCAGCTACGAAGACCCTCTGCTTCAAAACCATGGTATGTACAAAAACAAAAGCTTAATTTCCATAATGGCTAACTGCTATGATAATGAAGGCATTAGCCCCTACCGCCACCCAAGTGCCCTACCTCTAAACAAACATGCCCCCTATAGCCTAATGACCTATATCCCCATTAGCTAAATGTGGCTAATAGTGATTTTGGGCACTAACCAAAATAAAATATACATTTACCAAAAAAAAGGATCAAAAATAACCCAAAAACATTTAAAATACATTTTAAACATAAAACCATTGATTGTCACTGTGGAAAGCTAAGCCCTCTCAATTGAGAGCTTAGATAGCAAATTAGCAATCAATATTAAGATATAATTATTAACAATATTAAAATACATTAATAACTCCCCTTGATTAACTTATTGTCTAACTACTAATATAATGAAGGGGCTAAACCCTCCCACCACCAGGGGAAATTACCCCTATTACCCAATTCCCTACTCACAAATAAAGTTCCTTTATTATTATTTGTGTGATTGCAGTTCAACACATTTCTGGCAGATAACAAACTGAATGTCTTTGCCTATGGGAGACCCAGAATGCTACTGTACAGTATATACTGAATGTCTGAAAACAGGTGTCTCTTAGGCCAGATAAAAAGTATCCATATAACAGTAATCCATTGTTAAAATGACCTTGGTCACTCGACGTTATCAAATTTAGGCGTTTCAAATTTTATTACAAAACAGAATTAACTGTACATTATTTTACATTGCCTTCACTGCTGACTGTTGCATGGGACATACATGACGTCAACTTCATGTAGTCGACCCAAATGCAGTTTCGCATACATGATATTTTCTACAATTAATGCAGGCATAGCTAAAAAGGCAACTACAGAGGCGGCAAATTTTATTTGAGTGCGGCTAGCTCCGCAAGCCTGGGGATGCCCCGGCATGCTAGCCGCACTCCCTCGGCGTGCCGCGCGTCATCGACGCCCGGTCACGCGTCATCGGGTGCCTGCGCCCCCTGCAGGAGGGAGCCCTGGTGTCCCGCGATGTGGGGGACGGCGGCAGGGGGTTCCGGGGGACCCGGCGGACCCGGCAGCGGCAGGGAGAAAGCCCCGATCGGAGGGCGCTCCTCCGTGTCTTCGGCGTGCGCCCGGCACCCTCTGGCGCGTGCCAGGTTACTGCTGCGGCCGAGAACGGGCAAATGCTCGAATAAACTCGGCCGCAGCAGTATATCTGACATCCATCACTAAATCCCTGAATACTTAAAAAATGTTTTACCAAACCCTCGTTGTTGGAAGAATTCTGTACGACATAATCTGACTGTGAATGATTGCTTTATTTGAACACCACGCCCCTGCTCGAAAGGAGGTTTCTGGTCACTGCACCCATCTTTTGCGGGTATGTTTGATCACGGCAACTTCAAAAGGAGAAAGATCGGGAGCAGCATATTGAATAATCGTATTTGCCGAGTACTGCACATCTGTGTGATATCGGATCGTGCACACATGAACGGGAATAAGTGACAGGTTGTATTGCAGTTATATTTTTAAGACACAATAACTCGTGATTGCAGACTTGCGTTTCTGGGCGGTATTGCAGACAACGCTAAATTCCAATTTTTGCACTCTGTCAGATTACGGCCAAATCGTGTGAAAGCTAAGAATTTCCTTGGTGTGGGACAGGAGCGGATTATGAAGCCACACACATGGCGCAGAACCGGCTGTTGCATATGTATGTAAGGTTTATATCTTATACTTTTTTATAAACGTATTTAAACCTGCATGTGAATCTTAAAAAAAAAAACTACAAAATATTGTTCTGCCTTATTGAACTACAGTATCACATAAATTAATACAACGTTTTGCATAAAATAAGATGCTTCAATTTACTGTAATTTAGCATCCAAGTAGAAGAACAAGTCAATATTTTGAGAACAGGATGATAGAACTTGTTTAATTAAGTCTTTTTTGTGATTCACTAGAGCCAAAGCTTAGAACAGACTGTATTCATCAACTATCATTAAGATTTTGAAGCAGATTGTAATTACGTTTATTCCCATGTCATTTTTGCTTGCAATGATGGAAAACCTTAGTGCTTCAGTTTTAACTTTAAAATTACTTATCACGATTATATAATACAAAATTATATTAATTTTCATGTTGTCCAAAAATTAAACAAACTTGCTATCTTATTTTATTTTAAATTCTTAAATTGTTTGTACAGATATTTAATCTACATTTGTTGTTGGTGACCTTATCTTATTTTTTTTCCTGCAAATTGTGCTACTTTTATGTTTAGTATTTCCCACTTGTTAGGCAATGTATTTTTGTTGTTGTTTAATATATACAGATGTACTGTAGCAATGCTAACTGACTTTGATGCCACTACCATCTGCAGTGACGCAACCATAATGGGCATGGTTAATGCTGAGAGGGGGTGGGGGTTACATTAAAAAGCATGGATGCCCCACAGCACTATTGCAACAGACATTATCTCATGCACCGCAGACTTTTGCTTCTTCAACATTTTCACCGAAAAAAGTGAGTCTTGCCAAGTCTTGCTTCACACAAAACCTATACTCTGTAGAAATAATACATGAGAATCACATTGAGATACAAGAGAGAAAGTCCTTGGCGCACTACTAGGTATATTAAACCTGGATAATATGTTCCCAACTCTCTGAATGAAGGAGCAGTTCGTAGGTCACACAGATGATCTTTCAGAGATTCCTTGTAGGTGAAGGTATCTTAAACCAAACAAAACAAGAAGACCATTGCGCAGTTCTCTCTGATGATACACACACGGCTGCTAGCTACTCACATAAAAGTAGATAGCATAGGGCCTTCAAAGGTATCTTTAGCTGGTACTCTGGTGTATAATACTGGATAACAGTGGGTCTCGGGTGATGGTGATAGCCCTCTCCACGTGGAACCAATTCCAATCACGAAGGATATATAAAAAATGATAAAAAAATGATAAAAAAATGATAAAAATGCCAATGGTGTAGCACCGTAACAAATTTAACACAGCTGTGTGTGATCTCTATCATCAGAGAGTACTGCGCAATGGTCTTCTTGTTTTGTTTGGTTTGAGATACACCTTCACCTACAAGGAATCTCTGAAAGATCATCTGTGTGACCTACAAACTGCTCCTTTATTCAGAGAGTTGGGAACATATTATCCAGGTTTATTATACCTGGTAGTGCACCAAGAACTTTCTCTCTTGTATCTCAATTTTGCCATTAGCCTTATGGATAGGCTTGTTGTTCGTCCCTAGGCAGCCATCCCCCCATTTTCATCCTTGTATATGTGGGGTACACTTTTTTATTAAATTCACTTGATTGTTGCACTGCAAGGGTAGTCATATCTTCCATCCCTGTCACCAATTATGAGTTGTATTGTATTTAATTGAATATCATATATATGCAAATAGGTTGAGCGCTTAGTATATGCATTAGTCACTCTTTTTTCCCATGAGAATCACATTGCTTTCACTTTTTCTATGGTGGTGTTCCAACATTGGAAAAGCAAACTGGACTCCAGCACATACAGTACAACAGAAGTGTTAGGATAGGCATTAGGTCCCGCCCCTGTGATGACATGGGCGACACACTGCAGATCAGGGGGGCTACCCACAGGTGCCCTGCCGCCAGACACAGGAGTACCTCCAGGTTTGGGCTTAGGCCCGCCCCCGCGTTCCGCAACGACACAGGTGACGGACCACGTCACCAGGAGCATACAAGGTTAATCCCCACTGATCTCGGATCACCTTCACCTGCAACATTACTCTGAAGCCGTCTACCATTGGGCGACTGCTTCCTACTGGGCAGTACTCCCTATACCTGCCGGCAGCTTATTGGTCTAACCTCCATTATATGCTTGGCTAGCCCTCTGGAAAATTGGCTGAGCATAAAACTTAACTGCATACGAAGTGCTTACTGCAATCCCTGCCTCCGTGTCTTGTATCTTGTATCCGCAGTTCTTGTTTCATTCCTTGTCTCACCTTGGCTTGTACCTGGACCACGACCATCTCTGCTCCTGACAACGGCAAGTACTTACGACGATCCACACCACTCCAACCCCTGACCACGGCAAGTACCTTCGATGATCCGCACCTCTCCGACCCCTGATCCCGGCTAGTACCTATGACAATCCGTACCTCTCCAATCCCGACCTGGCTAATAACGACCAATCTGCACTCTGCATGTGCTCTCGTGGCTGGAGGTCGGTTTATTCAATCCCCACCTCGGCCTCACGGTCACGTCCTGTTTTTCGTGAGCACTCCATTACAAGAAGGGAGGAAACATGGTATAGTTTGCTTTACTGTCAGTCATACTGATGAACATAATATGGAATGGAGCTTTGTAAATTATTCATTTGGTGGCTCTTCTTTGCACATTCTATAATGTTCTATAATGTCTTTTTGGAGTGATGACAAAAATGATGACAAAATTTGTTTACCATATTCAAGGTATGGTCTTACTATCCTTTATAGAGGGACATCATTGCCTGTTTAATGAAAGATAAGATCTTGTTTGCCTTTGCAGCTACTGCATCACATGTTGCACTATTGCTAAGCCTGCTGTCTACTGTACAAACACTCCTTCTCCATTAAGGTTTCTACTAATCTATCCACATTTAATTTGTAGGTTGCCTGTTTATTCTCATTTCCCAAATGCATAACCTTATATTTATCTGAAACTCTCTGCATTATTTAAATGTCCCGGTCACATGGGCCGTGACATGGGAGACTTTGAACATTGCTGAGATACCGACACCCCATACCGAGACCCATATCCACTTGTTATGTAGTTGTTGGTGTGGTAATCACTAATGCTGATATACTGTCAGGTAAAAGAAGCAGGTGCTGGAGGAACCTTGCAGGAAACTCATCTATGCAGTGAAGCTTTACATTTCACTGTATACCTTGAATTTGGTTGATTTTAGGGCTGTTGACTGTGTACAGATGAAGCGTTATGGTCAGTCGCACTTGCCTCACAAAATCCGCTGTGGTCACATTTTTTATTCAACTTTTGTAGCAGAATCCCAGCGGCCAGATTTATTGGCCCATTGGGATTAACACAGCAGGGGTCCCTGCATCAGAATGGGACTCGTGCTGTGTAAATCCTACTGGGCTGCTCCTGTCTGTAAGAGATGCACAGTGAAAGTGATAGAGAATCAGTCACTCTTCCTGTGTGCCTCTAACAGGCGATTGCACAGCTTTTATTTTAATAACACAGTATTGAATCAGGGGTATCCGGAGCTAAACCACATTAATTTCAGCCCCAGAGAACCCCTGCTTCCAGAGTCAAAGGCCCCGGTATGGGGTGCCAGTTTCTCCACCATGTCTACATTTTCCCGTGTCACAGCCCACGTGACTGGGACTTTTAAACAATGCCGGAAGAAACTGGAACCCCATACTGGGGCCTTTAACTTGGGAAGCAGGGGGTCCCTGAGGCTAAATTAATACATTTCATCTCCGGAGACTCCCTGCTACAATACTGTGTTATTAAAATAAAAGCAGTTTTATTACCTTAGCGGCTAACCGCTAAGGTGATAGTTACATAGTTACATAGTAGATGAGGTTGAAAAAAGACGTACGTCCATCAAGTTCAACCTATGCTAAATATAGACAGATACTTTATCCTATATCTATACTTACTTATTGATCCAGAGGAAGGCAATCAAAAAAACCATTAAGGGGAAAAATAAATTCCTTCTTGACTCCAAGATTTGGCAATCGGATTAATCCCTGGATCAACATTCTTACTATGTTTACTTATTTGGTATATCCCTGTATACCTTGCCTTTCTAAAAAGATGTCCAACCTTTTTTTGAACAATTTTATTGTATCTGCCATCACAATCTCCATGGGTAATGAATTCCACATTGTAACTGCCCTTACTGTAAAGAACCCTTTCCTTTGTTGCTGGTGAAATCTCATATCCTCCAACCTAAAGGGATGCCCTGAGTCATTTGTACTGCCCTTGGGATGAATAGTTCATTTGAAAGCTCCTTGTACTGTCCCCGAATATATTTGTATATAGTTATCATATCATCTCTCAGACGCCTCTTTTCTAATGTAAATAAATGTATGATGAAGGGGTTAAGCCAGATTACCTGGTTTCTTGGGGGTAGAGGGGGTGGGTGAAGGGGGTAGTTGCCCCAGGATGGGTGGTTACGCCTCTCGGGTGGGTTGCGGCAGGGTTAACCCCTTCATTGCCTTAGCAGTGTATTTGATTAGAAAGAACCTACCCCATAGAATGACATCATATTAAATATTAAATATTATCAAATCAGTCTATATATGGTGGACGGTATATGAAATTCCTAATACAGTATATGCACACAGAAGAAAGGCGGGAAAATGCCTGACAAGCCCTTTAAACATGTTTGATAAGGACTGACAAAGTATGGTATCCGTATTTTCAGTGCAGCATTCTCCTTGGAAAACCTTCCCTCTTCCCTGGTGTGTTTTGTTTCATTTGAAAATTTCACCTTTGCAATTTACTGATATCATGTGGGTTTAAACTTAATCTATAACAACCGAGTTACTACACTTGTTACTGTTACCATCTGTGATTAGCTTTATTTAAATTACCCTTTTTATTCAGGGACCAGGCTTACAATTTGTTACACTTTTATGTACTTTTCAGACTGCTGACTGGATTTTAAATTTGAGCATTTGTATCTAAATGTTGTTTCATTCTCTTTCTAGTAGCTAGCCAAATTGCTACTACCTTTATTTTATCCTTTCCTCATGAATTAAGGTTCTCTTTGAATTATTTCCATATTTCACAGATCACTTTCACATTATCTTTTCAATTTCTATTACTCAGTCGTTAGAGATTAATATGACTGCAGTCAACAGAATTCTTCCCCTTGTCCTTTGATTTCCATTTAACTATCTCTGTACTGCCCCTTAACCTCACTCATTCTTCTGTATTTTGTTAATAGCTGAGCAAAAGTTGCTTTCGAGCTTTGCTTAAAACCCTCTATGCTAATGAGGGAACTAACGACTATTATTTTTGCATACAATTAGCTTTGTTAAGCTCAGGGAAAATAAAATTTGTTATCAAATTTAATAACAAACCGGTATGAGACCTCACTTAATGGACCTCTGTGTATATGCCCTCTGGTAAAACATACTGTCTCATAAACTGATACTGGGTCTGGTTAATTAAAAACTCTATCAGGCCTGTGGGGCTTTGGATGAGGGCAAAGTGGTACAAATCTGAAGCATAAAACAGCACCGTATTGATGAAAGAAAAAAAATCCCAATTCAATAAATAGGATTTGTTTCTTAATACATATGGAACAGTTTTTTGCACCTTAATTGCACCTGTTTTGCCTTCATAGATAGGCTTCTATGTATTCAAATGAATTGAAAATCATGCTAAATATCATCTACTAAGAAAGAAATTACAAAATTCTGCCATTAACATTTTTAAAATTAACATTTACAATTAAATATGGTTTTCAATTTACCCCGTGGAAGAAAAAAATTGCAGGCATTAACTGTACTAAAATTACATTATAAGTACAGTACAAGAGCAAAACATGCAAAGTTTGCCATTCTATAGTATCTCTAATAAGAACATTTAATAATGGTCAATTGACCGCAATAATATTTGACAAATGTTATACAGATTCTAATTCAAACAACTGTATATTAATCTAGATGCCACATATTACATATTACGCAGGATTACAGCTTCTGATTGCTTGGCCTGTGTGATTGTGTCAAATGTAAAGAATGTATCAAATTGTTGCCTAGGTAATAAGTCAGACAAAATCTAAGAGGCATGAAATAGGAAAGACAATTGAGCAATTATAATGCTGTATAAAGTTATTTTTAAAGAACAAGTTATGTTGCAAAATTGAATTGTATTGTATGTCTTTATTTATATCGCGCCAAAAGTGTACTCAGCTCTTCACAAAGAATACAGTACAGGGAATTATAATACATTAAGCACAGAAAAATCAGACAATAGGACAGGAAAACCCTGCCCTGAAAAGCTTATAATATAAGAGGTATGATGGGAAATTTACAGAGACAGCAGGTGAGGGAATAAGTGCTGTAGTGCTGTAGATGGCAGTGCTTGGTCACAATGGGTGGAAGGAATGACTGTGGGTGTGGGACAATAGCCATGAGTGCAGGCTTTTGGGATGCTTGATTTGTGGGGCAAGTTTTAAGGTTGGTCCGGATTAAATCAGAAGGTTTAACACCATTTGCATGGGAGGAGATGACAGGGATTTTGTGGATGAGAGCAGGTGTGTTTATGTCCGGGTTCAGGCTTAGGAGAGATATCCCCCAGCATCAGGAAGGAGAAGAAACAGGGTGTGAATAGAGTATTTGTGGGGGTGCTTTTTTATTGAGGGGTAAAGACGTTGATGGGAAAGAGATGTTTAAATAATGGTGCAGTCTATGGGCACAGACATACGATGAGGGGAGCAGAGATGAAGAAATGTGGATAGGAGGGGTGTGGGGAAGTTGGAGAGACCAGATAAGTTTACAAAGGAGGTAGGAGACATTAAACAGAAAAAGCAATAGGGAGGGCATAGTGAGATGTACAGTAGGAGGAGAGACAAAACCATGTATTGGAGGAGTGGAAGAGTACAAATTAGCAGAGCATTTAGAAAGTCAAGTGCTCACAGTTACAAAGTTGTAGTTGTTTTTGACGTGCATAGTCCAGATATTCTTATAGTCTTCACCTCCACATCTAACTCAAGTAGTGACTCCACAGACACTTATCTGACACTTTGGGGAGACGCATCCATATTGCTCAAAGCCAAGATAGACTCACTTAAATACTCTAACACACATTAACTTATCTAACAATTAAGGGAGGGGTCTGCCTATTCAGCTCATACCAGGTAGTTGTTAATTAAAAATCAATAACAGATGGGCTTAATTTGATAGAAGGGTTCCAATCAAACAAACATACCTTTGTGAGGAAATGACATCAGATTTTAGTCCATAGTATTCAGTATGCATCCAGGTTTAAGGATATTAAAAGATGTACTGTAGAGAACATCCACAGATGATAACTCCAGTATTAACTCCACAGACTCAAAATATGCTTCCTTTACAAAAGTCAATATTTAATGCCTCTATGTACAGTACAGTAGGCTGTTTGAAAGATAACAACAATATAGCTTACGGGAAGTATTAAATAAGTATTACATAAATTAACATACAAACAAAATGTTTGACTATGACACCTCAGAAATTCCCCACCCCTCTTTACATGAATGCACATTGGTATAATGCAGTGATTCCCAACGTTTTTGTTTGGAGGAACCCTTGAAGTATTTCGAAAAATCTCGGGGAACCCCTATTTGGCTGACACATATTAGGCTGCATTTATAGTGCTGGCAACATCGCGTCAAAACAAATGTATTGACGCCGTCACGTGCGCTTATAGTTGGAGCGACAGCACGGCGCGGCGGCTTGGTCGCGATTGGTGGAAGTCACTTCAATTTGATTTTTCTAGCAACCGCAGCCTGACGTCAGCGTCGCCGGCACTATAGGCGCTGCCTTAGGTTAATTTCACCCCTCACGAGCCACCTCTATTTCCCACCCTCTACCTATGTATTTCTCTCTCCTCTGTCTCACCCACTCTCCTCCCCTTCCCGCCTCACATGTATTTATCTCCCCTGCGCCTCACTCTTACTCCGTCTTTTCCTCACTCATTCCCCCCCTCTCCTCTCACTCGCTCCTGCCTTCCGTCAATTACCCCACTATTATTCAATCCCCCCAACAAAATACATACCAAAATACCCCACCCCTATAAATACATGTAACCCCACCCCGCAATACATAATAAAAATACTCTGCCCCGGCCAACACATTTTTAAAAGACTCCCACCGCCGCAATACATTTTTAAAAGACCTCCACCGCCTCAATACATTTTTTAAAAAGACACCCAATACATTTTTAAAAGACCCCCCCATACATATATATATATATATTTTTTAAATCGGGCTGCATGGGTAAAATCATCATATTTCCCCCAGCACCCCAATCACCCCCTCTGCATGTCACTCACATCACCCCCCCCTGCATCTCCCTCACATCACCCCCCCTGCATGTCCCTCACATCACCCTCCCTGCATGTCCATCAAATCACCCCCCATGCATATACCTCATATCCCCCCCTGCATATCCCTCATATCCCCCCCTGCATGTCCCAGCTCCCTCACATCCCCCCCTGCATGTCCCATCTCCCTCACATCAACCCCTGCATGTCACATCTCCCTCACATCACCCCCCCCTGCATGTATCATCTCCCTCACATCACCCCCGCATGTCAAATCAACCCCCCGCATGTCCCATCTACCTCACATCACCCCCCTTGCATGTCCCATTTCCCTCACATCACCCCCTGCATGTCCCATCTCCCTCACATCACCCCCTGCATGTCCCATCACCCCTGCATGTCCCATCACCCTCCTGCATGTCCCATCACCCTCCCCTGCATGTCCCATCATGCCCCCCCTGCATGTCCCATCATCCCCCCTGCATGTCCCATCACCCCCCCTGCATGTCCCATCACCCCCGCCCTACATGTCCCATCACCCCATTTCCCTTTCTTCCCCACCTCAAGCGGCGGCATGCAGGTTGCAGGCAGGTGGGCAGCAGGCGGCGGGACGCTTGCATACACACGCGCATGCTAGAGCGCGGCTGTGTGTGGGCTCGGGGGGGGGGGGGTGGAAGAGCCGGGCGGCACGCACATGCATATACACACGCGCGCGCCCTAGAACGCGGCTGTGTGCCGGCACGGGGGGGGGAGTGGAAGAGCCGGGGAAACCTGGGAGAGGTTGAGCCGGGGAGCGGGGGAGCCGGGAGAGCTAGGAAACCACTGGGGCGGCCAGGCGGAACCCCTGGGACTGCTCCACGGAGCCCAAGGGTTCCAAGAAGCCCCGGTTGGGAATCACTGGTATAATGTTTAGGGAATATCTATTACAATGATTTTACAATCCAAGTTAGGAGAGATCAGATATACTATCTATTGAGGTGAAAGTGGTTGGTGTGTTGTCAAAGGTTGATCGCTGTAAAGCGAGCAGAAGAATGGTCTTTTGTTGGAATCAGATGATAAATGGTGTTACATAGTGGAAGATGATAATGGTGTTAATTAGTAGACGAGGTTGATTATCTAGTTCAACCTATTTTAAATTAAGATGTCCGATACTTATCCTATATTTGTATTAACAGTATAAAAACCAGTGAAACATTATACAATGATGTCTCATAAAGGGGATAATATACATTCTTTCCTGACTCCCTAAAATGGCAATCAGATTTCTCCCTGGATCAAAATCGATCCCATTTTTACTTATTTGTATAACCCTGCATACCTTTCCATTTAAAAAAAGATATTCAACTTTTTAATGTTAGCTATTGTATCTGCCATCACAGTCGCCATGGGTAATGAGTTCCACATTCTAACTGCCCTTACTGTAAAGAACTCTTTCCGTTTCTGCTGGTGAAATAGTCTTTCCTCCAACATTATGGGATGAACTTCTGTCGTTTTGTGACAATCCAGGGGATTCCTTCCCCTTCCTTATCTTCCCCTGTCCCATCTCCTGTTATACATTCTACCCGGTCCCACTCTTGTCCCGTTCCTTCTACCTCTCTACCACTTCCTCAGCGCATGCCTCGCAGACCTCGCGCAGCCGCGCGGTCCCCGAGCTCCTGCAATAGCTCTCCCCGCTCCCAGTCACTCGTTGCGCCCACGAGCAATACCTTGCCATCCTTGGCGGTCCCGTCCGCTCCTCTGCCTCCCTCCTGCACAGTTCCCGCTGCGCGGCGCTCCGAGCGCCTGGTGACGCGGCCTGTGCGCGCGCCCCCTCTGCTCATGCAGGGCGCGCGCACACGCTCCTCTTCCGGCTCTGTCTGCCCTCTACGTCCTCCTCCCGGTCCCTGTGAGCCATCTCGCTCTCACAGTCTGTGCACGCGCACCCTCAACCTACAGAGGGCGCGCGCACACGCTCCCTTTCTCTACCCTGCCATGACACTGACTCCTCCTCCCAGTCTCCACCGGTTACTCCCCTGATTGCCCCTTCTGTCTCCTGTCTGGAACCTTGTTCCAGTCGTTGTTGGACTGCTGACCTGTCATAAGACGTTACCTGCCTCGGTGGTGATTATATATCATATAATGCTTTATTTACACTTGTATATTGTGAGTGTTTTTAATCCCCCCACCTTTCCTTCCCCATATTAAATGTTACAGTGTTACACTATGGGGTGTGCGCTCTCTGTCTCTTTGTTCTTATATATATATATATATACTGGACAAAGAACTAAAACGAAAGTCGGTTTGTCTGTGTATATGTCAGTGTGTCTGTGTGTCTGTGTGTCTGTGTGTCTCCCTCTCTCAAGAAAAAAATAATAATTGTGGATTGGCATTTTTAAAGTGATCTGTTGAAATCCACAGAACAATGGAACCAGCAGATCAAAATCACCCATCTCTTTTCCCCGGTTGTGATCTAGCTCCCTTTTTACATATGGGCATAATGTCTGCTTTACACCAATCTTGTAGTACTGAGCCTGTGGAGATTGAATCCTTAGATATTAAATGTAATGGTTTTGCTATTATTGATCTTAGCTCCTTAAAGCTGCAGTTCAAGCTGCCATTTAAAAAAGAAAAGAAAAATGTCCATTCAATATGTGCATCAATATAATCTGCAAACTGACAAGTGATTGCCCCTTCTGTCTCCTCCTCTCTTCTACCTGACCTATCCCTATCTTCTCCCATTTCTCTCTCTGCTCCTCCCCTCTCTGTCATTGGTGCACCTTCCTTTTTAATTCCTGTTTGTCCTCGCTGTTTGTCCTCACTCTGCAAAGTTCCTGTTTCCCTGTGTGCTGACCTATGCTGTGCTCCCTCTGTGTCCCTGCTGTATCCTGCTCCTGTGTTTCACCTTTGGATTTCCCTGGCTTTGACCCTGCTTGCTCTGGACTACTCTGCTCTCTGTACCCCTTTGAACCTTGCTACGCTCTTGACCACGCTGCTCTCTGGAACCCTTGGACCTGGCTTTGTACCCCGACGACTCTACCCTCTGGAACCCTTGGACATTGGCACACGGACACGACTATCCCTATGCATATTACTAAGGATGTTGCAAGTATCACTAACTACTCTTTCAACAGGCCCAGCAACGCTATACCACACTCCGGGCTAGCTCCCATTGCTAAGGGTGTGTGGTGTAATACCTTTCCCACCTCAGTACTGGGGTCTTGCCAGGTCTGCGGGCATAGAGGCGTGACACGTTTCTACTGCCCTTGGGATGCATAGTTATTTTGAATGTCCCCGTATTGACCCCAAATATATTTATTTATTCTGACATGAGGAAAAGCTATTTAAATGTTAGTTGTTTACATTAGATAATAGGCATCTAAATGGGATTCTGATAACTATATTTATATATATATATATTTAGCACACATTCCCAGATAGCTCAAACTCCTACATCCATCACATCATGAATATATATTTATGCCAAAATGAGTGCCACTGAGCGTGGCAAATGTATACGTACAACAGAAGACACGGGTGCCCAATGCTACATCAAATTGACAAAACATATACTGTATGGTAATGAGTATAAAGTATAAATACTTGAATAATAATAGTAATAACTTGGTTATTTAGTTAAACCCTTTGGCCAAAGTGTCGTAAGCCTGCATACCAACGTCAAGGTAAACCAAAAATGCAGGTCCTAACACTAAAATAGTCTTTCCTCCAACCTTATGGGATGAACTTCTATCGTTTCTACTGCCCTTGGGATGCATAATTATTTTGAATGTCCCCGTATTGACCCCAAATATATTTATTTATTCTGACATGAGGAAAAGCTATCTAAATGTAAGTTGTTTACATTAGATAATAGGCATCTAAATGGGATATATATATATATATATATATATAGTTATCAGAATCCCATTTAGATGCCATATATATACAACTTACATTTAGATAGCTTATCCTCATATCAGATTTTCCATCCACTTAATTAAATTTGCGGCTCTTCTTTGCACCTTGTCTTTTCTATATTGTCTTTTTTATGTAGTGGTCGCCAAAACAGGTGTGCTGCTTTCTCCAGCACAGGAATGTCTCCCTAATTTATCTGGAGGAAGTGTGGGATGGTACTAATTTAAATATACTGTGGAAAGCTATTAGCAAATCTCCCAGTCAAGTACCACAGGTCTGCTCCTTTTTCCACACATGCATGTCTCCCTAATTTATTTGGAGGGATGTTTGAAGGTGTATATATATATATATATATATATATATATATATATATATATATATATATATATATATATATATATATATGTATGTATGCTAAGAGAAAGAGTGGACCCTGCATCCACAAGATAAATGAAAGTAACTAAATACCGACTTCAAATGAATACTTAATAGTAAGTCAGTGGTGCTATAAGGGCCAAATTATGTATTATGAGAAAAAGAAAACCCCAAATAATAGCACTCTAGTATACCAATTCAATATGCAAATACAAATTTTATTGAATGAACTGTCACAGAACAAAGAATCTAAAAGAAAGCATAGAATAATTAAAAGCAGGCATAGATCCCCTGTACGTAATGCTTGGCAATGATCCTCTAACAATCAATTCAAAAATGGACAAGACATCTCAAGTTTAAAAAGTGTGTACCCTTGAGTGTATCAAACAAGGGGAAGTTATGTGCTGCAGAAAAAGGGCTAAGATGAAAAGGAAGTGGCAATGACCAAGTAATCAAATCATATCAACCAATGCTCATTCCTGTTGAATCATATGGAATAATCTCTGGAAATGAAGTGCATCAGTACAATAATAAGAGCAATGGGTCTGAAGCTTGGAAAAGCACACTCCAAAAAGCTGCATACACTGGCGACACACTTTATTGAAGTGTGGCCAGTTCCGCAAGCCGGGAGATTTCCCGGCTTGCAAGTGGCATCCCCTCGGTGTGCCACGCGTCATCGGGTGCCTGCACCCCCTGCACGCGCGTCCAGGGCTCCCCGAGGGAGCCCTGGTGTCACGCGATGTGGGTGACGGCGGCAGGGGGTTCCGGGGGACCCGGCGGACCCGGAGAGGAGAGGGAGAGAGGAGAGGGGGAAGCCGCGATCGGCGGGCCCCTCCTCCGCTGCTTCGGCGCGCGCCCGGCACCCTCCGGCGCGCGCCAGGTAACTGCTGCGGCCGAGAACGGGCAAATGCTCGAATAAACTCGGCCGCAGCAGTACCCTAAATCACATACCACCTAGGCATCAAACACACATAGTATCTATAGAGGAAGCAAGGAGCAATAGCTCAAAACATAATTACGTGTCCCTTAGGAGGGACAAACCAGGGGATCCTGCCTACAGCACCCACTCCTACGCGTTTCGGCCAGATGCCTTCAACTGGGAGTGGTGTGGTAGGCAGGATAATGTGCAGACTTAAAAAGGATTTCAATAATGCCCTAAAACGTCGTCGCCTGTTGAAATTTCACCAAAGTATAATTAATCTAAATAGTTCACAGGGTGTACATCGTAAACCTACCCACTGCGCATGTCTCCAGAAACGTCATGAACAAGAGCCCAGCAAAGCGGTGCAATATACTGCTTACCATCCATTTGCATTAAGCTGGCAGCTGTATGTCTTCACACAGCAGAGTGCGCTTGCGTGTGATGTCATCCGGAGGCACCCGATACATGAATACATGCCTCTTCTCCTGCCACTACTCCGATAGGGAGGCGGAGCCAAATTAAACGCAAAGTGCGCATGTGTAGGCAGACAGATGTATTCTGTACACAGAAAACTCCCATATACACGGAGCCTCAACCCGCGCATGCGCTGTGTGCCCAGCTGTCCTATCGAACAGCTGATGTGTTCCAGGACGGTGTTGCCTTGTTGGTGGTGATTATATCACAAACTGCCTTTTTATCTTGTACTTTGTGAGTGTTCTTAATCCCCTTGTCCTCACTTTTTATTGATTAAATGTACTGTTTTACACTATGGGACGTGCGCTCTCTGTTCTTCTCTTTATATATGTATATGTATATATATATATGTATTATGTATTATGTACACTGGCGACCAACTTTATTCTTACTTGGCTAGCTCCGCAAATTTCAGAGGACCCCGGTGATGTGCGGTTTTGTGTCATTTTCTCCCGGGGTATAAAGCGTTATATTCACGGCTGTGATTTAAGCATTTTATTCCCGCTGGCTGCAATACTGCAATGCCGTGTAAAAATGCATGGGGGCGTTTGCGAGCTGTTGTCTTTAAAGCCGTCCCCTATAACCCCTAACATACAGTACTGTACATTTTTATTCATAGTGTACATGTACAGGGGTCTCCAGAGCTGAACCGCATTGGTTTCAGGTCGGGGAACCCCCTGCTCCTCGAGATACAGCCCCCTTTATGAGGTGCCGGTATCCCTAAGCGTTTAAAGGTCCCGATCACGTGACCGCAGCCTGTAAACAAAGCAGAGGGATACCGGCACCCCATAAAGGTGCCTGTATCTCGGAGAGCAGGGGGTCCCCGGACCTAAAACCACAGCGGTTCTGCTCCGGAGACCCTTTGCACATCTACACTGTGAATAAAAAACATATATAAATAAAAACTCATTCCTTACCTTAGCGGCTATGTGCTATGGTAACGAAGCAGCATTTCTGTATTTTAATAATATTGTACAGTGAGCAGGGGGTTCCCTGAGCCAGAAATTAATGCTCAGGGAACCCCCTGCTCCTGCACAATATTATTAAAAATACAGAAATGCTGCTTCATTACCATAGCATATAGCCGCTAAGGCAATGAAGGGGTTAACTCACCGTGCCCGCTTTATTGTGGGTAGCGGGGGTGGGTGAAGGGGGTATTTGGCCCTTGGTGTGAGTTTAGGACTTGCGGGGGGGTTTCGGGTGCACTTAACCCCTTCACGGCCGTAGCAGTTAATACCGCTACGGTCATGAAGGATTAAGCCCTCCCGCTACCCCCCCCCGCAAGCCCTAAACAGCCACCGTTGGGGCTAATACCCCCTTCACCCACTTCCGCTACCCACAATAAAAAAAATCACACACAGCAGCCGCCAAAAAATAAATAAATAAATCTAAATAAATAAATGACTATAAATAAATACATTTGAAATACATTTTTATTTATAGTGTAGATGTGCAGGGGGTCTCCGGAGCTGAACCACATTGGTTTAAGGTCAGGGGACCCCCTGCTCCCCGAGATACAGCCCCCTTTATGAGGTGCCAGTATCCCTCTGCATTTAAAGGTCCCGATCACGTGACCGCGGCCTGTAAACCAAGCAGAGGGATACCGGCACCCCCTAAAGGGGCCTGTATCTCGGGGAGCAGGGGGTCCCCGGACCTAAAACCACAGCGGTTCTGCTCCGGAGACCCTCTGCACATGTACAGTATAAATAAAACACACACATCAATAAAGAATCGTTCTTTACCTTAGTGGCTATGTGCTATGGTAATGAAGCAGCATTTCTGTTTTTTAATAATATTGTGCAGTGAGCAGGGGGTTCCCTGAGCCAGAAATTAATGCTCAGGGGACCCCCTGCTCCTGCACAATATTATTAAAAATACAGAAATACTGCTTCATTACCATAGCGTATAGCCGCTAAGGCAATGAAGGGGTTAACCCACCGTGCCTGCTTTATTGTGGTTAGCGGGGGTGGGTGAGGGGGGTATTTGGCTCTTGGTGTGAGTTTAGGACTTGCGGGGGGGTTGTGGGTGCACTTAACCCCTTCACGTCCGTAGCAGTTAATACCGCTACGGTCATGAAGGGGTTAAGTCCTCCCGCTACCCCCCGCAAGCCCTAAACAGCCACCGTTGGGGCTAATACCCCCTTCACCCACTCCCGCTATCCACAATAAAAAAAATCACACACAGCAGCCGCCAAAAAATAAATAAATAAATCTAAATAAATAAATAAATAAATGACTATAAATAAATACATTTGAAATACATTTTTATTTGTAGTGTAGATGTGCAGGGGGTCTCCGGAGCTGAACCACGTTGTTTTCAGGTCGGGGGACCCCCTGCTCCCCAAGATACAGCCCCCTTTATGAGGTGCCGGTATCCCTCTGCGTTTAAAGGTCCCGATCACGTGACCGCGGCCTGTAAACCAAGCAGAGGGATACCGGCACCCCCTAAAGGGGCCTGTATCTCGGGGAGCAGGGGGTCCCCGGACCTTAAACCACAGCGGTTCTGCTCCGGAGACCCTCTGCACATGTACAGTATAAATAAAACACACACATCAATAAAGAATCGTTCCTTACCTTATCAGCTATGTGCTATGGTAATGAAGCAGCATTTCTGTATTTTACTAATATTGCACAGTGAGCAGGGGGTTCCCTGAGCCAGAAATTAATGCTCAGGGGACCCCCTGCTCCTGCACAATATTATTAAAAATACAGAAATGCTGCTTCATTACCTTAGCTGATAGCCGCTAAGGCAATGAAGGCAGAATAGCATATTTATTGGGGACATTTGATTTGCCCCCAATAAACATTGCAATAAACAACATACAGTACACCCCTGTGTATTTAAAATACATAAACAATAAATACATGACATACATATTTTTATTGTGTGTTGTAAACCTGCCTGCCTTCACTGTAATCTATGTAAAAAACCCTCCCCCTATTGTGTGTGAAGCTTCCCTGTCTTCACTGTAATCTATGTAAAAAACCCTCCCCCTATTGTGTCTGCTAAGATTCCCTGCTTTGACTTATCTGTGTAAGCCCCCCTCCCCCTATTGTGTCAGTTAAATCTGCCTGGCCTGTGTTTTCTGTGAGTGCAGTGTACTGTATGTAAATGTGGGGAGGGGGATCCCGTGTAAATAACCACACCCACACCCACTACCCACTACCCACTACCCACGGCCCCTCCGCTGCTTGCTGCAAAACAGAGACAAAAATTAAAACATACAAAGTAATGTCCCCTAACCCCTTAATCACCATAGCGGTTATTAACCGCTACAGTCATTAAGGGGTTAACCCACCCTCACCCACCACTCGGGATGCCTACATACCCTCCCACTCTAACCCCCTCCCCCCGTGAGGCCTAACCACCCAGTACCCACAAGGGAGGCCTACCCACATACCGTTAGGGAAACTCCACCCCCCCACCCCCAGTACCCACAATAAAAACAGTAGTGAGCCACAATAAACAGCATTATATTTATTAAATACATTACCCACCCCCTGTGCCCCCCCATAAATACAAGATTTATCATTTTACATACAGGGTTCATAACGCAGCCCCACGCAAGTCCCCGGTGGGCTGGCGGGACACCTGGACAGACCTACAGTTTACCAGCAGCCCTTTTTACACAGGTTCTGGAGGCCTGCTGGTGGATCCCGCCAGCACCATTGCCCCCATGTGGTCTCCTTGGGTCACTGTGGGCCACAATTGGGTCCCCACGGTAGGCCCGCGGATGTCTGGGAGCCCCGGGTCAGACCCACAGGTGTCTGCGGGGCCTCGGGTGGTTCCCTCGGGGGTCTGGGGAACTCACGGGTGCTCACTACGGGTCCGCGGTGCCCCCACAGAAGTGGGACCACACATCATCATCCCCGCACCTACGGGTCGGCGGTGCCCCCACAGAATTGGGACCACACATCGTCATCCCCACAGACTACGGGTCCGCGGTGCCCCCACAGAAGTGGGACCACACATCATCATCCCCGCATGTGTCACCCGTGGAACCACCAGCCTGATACCCTTTGGATACCCGAGGATACCCCCAGGTGGTCTCCAGAAGTCCCACGCAGAACCACGGAACCAACCCTGAATGTAAAAAAATAAACCTGGCCTATACATTCAATACATACACCCTCCCCCCCAACACCTACAGTACAATAATGTGCAAAATAACTATTATCCAGATATGGATAATAGATTAATTGCCCATTATTAAAAACATTAACTAGCATATACAAATAAATAATGTACTACTGACCTCATCAATACGAAGTGTCCGTCGCCAGCAAAATCCTTGTCTTGCCCACAACATACATAGCAAATACAAAGCCAATACATTGCAATTACATTCAGATATCAATTAATCCCTTAAACATCTTATCAGATAATAACCGCAAAGGTGATTAAGGGGTTAAGCCACAGTGGCCTGATACCCACCCTTCACCCATGAATTTGTACAGTGGCTTCATCATGCAACTATATATATATATATATATATATATATATATATATATATATATATATATATATATATATATACATACATACATACATACATACATACATACATACATACATACATACATACATACATATATATATATATATATATATATATATATATATATACATATATACATACATATATATATATATATATATATACTGTATATATATATACTGTATATATATACAGATATATATATACTGTATATATATACAGATATATATATACTGTATATATATACAGATATATATATACTGTATATACACAGTATATATATACATGATGAACAAATATACAAATAAATGTAGAAGGGTTATCAAAACTATACTGTCCTACAAACAAACACTTCTCCATACAGACACTACATTAAAATCAATTTCCTTTAATAATCCTAACTGATCTCACAATCTATATCATCACAAGCCAATGAAACACCTCACATTCCAATATAAATGATGCATAAAATCTATGCACCATATACATTCTGCAAATGAATCAACCAAGTAAACAAAAATCAATTAGCAATCATTATTTACATCCCTAAACAATTCACACTCCATCCTGAACAATTAAACAATTAACTAATTCACGCCTGGAGCAGAACAATTTAGCCTGTGAAAAAATACAGTACCGACCAGAATACAACCTTTAAAACCAAGGCAACACACAATACAATACCAACGATTACATCTATCTAATTTTAAAATACTTTAAGCACACTATAAAGCATAGCAGCATAGACAAATTAATTTAAAACACATCAAATCAAGCTTTTAAAACAACATCACTTCTTACCCTGTATGTATATATCTCTCTTGACATATATACATACATACATACAGTGGCAAGAAATGATATACCACAAAAAAAAAAAAAATACACATGTTAAAAAACCCTTTGAAAAAATTAACAAGTTAAATAAAATACATTTCTTTAGTTCACTTACACACTTACTTTTTAATAATGGGCAATTAATCTATTATCCATATCTGGACGTACCTTGCAACATTACGTCATCACGTTGCGTGCACCCTTTACGGCCAGAGAGTGCATGATGTATTATCGAGGCCAGCTCTGATACCATATTGCATGGAGGATTTCGAGTGAACTGAAAGGATCAACGCCGTCGGGAGCCTTGTTCCAGTTGTTGTTGGACTGCTGACCTGTCATAAGACGTTACCTGCCTCGGTGGGGATTATATATCATATACTGCATTATTTACAATTGTATATTGTGAGTGTTTTTAATCCCCCCACCTTTCCTTCCCCATATTAAATGTTACAGTGTTATACTATGGGGCGTGCGCTCTCTGTCTCTTTGTTCTTATATATATATATATACTGGACAAAGAACTAAAACGAAAGTCTGTCTGTCTGTGTATATGTCAGTGTGTCTGTGTGTCTGTGTGTCTGTGTGTCTGCCTCTCTCAAGAAAAAAATAATAATTGTGGATTGGCATTTTTTAGAGTGATCTGTTGAAATCCACAGAACAATGGAACCAGCAGATCCAAATCACCCATCTCTTTTCCCCGGTTGTGATCTAGCTCCCTTTTTACATATGGGCATAATGTCTGCTTTACACCAATCTTGTAGTACTGAGCCTGTGGAGATTGAATCCTTAGATATTAAATGTAATGGTTTTGCTATTATTGATCTTAGCTCCTTAAAGCTGCAGTTCAAGCTGCCATTTAAAAAAGAAAAGAAAAATGTCCATTCAATATGTGCATCAATATAATCTGCAAACTGACAAGTGATTCGCTAAATTACCTATCGATCCGTTCTCCTGTTATCGATCGGCAATGATTCGGCTCAGTGGTTCTTTAATTCTTTGTTAGGCTGCATCCATAGTGCAGGAGACGGTGTGTGCGACATTCCTCACTCCGAAATTAAATACTAGAACGGCAAAGTGTTTGTGTATAGTACACGCACGCACGAGAGCACAAGCGCGACAAGGTGACCGGTGCTTCGTGCGACAACCAAGTTTGAATTTCCCGCGCGACGTCTTGGTCAGGTGAGCGGTTCACCCAATGAGGGTGAACCAGCTCCATGACATCACACCTGCGCCCCCCGACACGCCTCCCCGTCACCTCTGCCTGTAGGATAGAACTCTCTCCTGCTTGATGCTAACGTGAATCCTACAACAGAAGGGAATCACCTTCTAAATTAACTGCCCAGTCCCAATTTTCATCCTACCATATTACAGCAATGCCTATAATATCATTTTGCCCCTTCTAGATTTAAATTAAAGATCCCCCATTTTATTTGTCAGGCTTCTTGCATAGCAAGTATACACGTTAGGTTTTTACCAGTGAGCAGAAGCTGTAGGCAGGAAAAGAAAGCAAGGAAGTACAGTAAATACCTAGAAGCGTTATTTACAAAAATGAGGCAGGGCTTCAAAGAGGACCTTGGGCACCGCCATCACTGGCCTTAAAGCTGAAATAAATATCCTCACCCAGTGAACGGATGGAATGGAAGCTAAAATGGAGGACATATTAATATCTCAGTCCTCAGCAGGTGATGAGATAAATAGATTAGGCCACGAGATGAATGCTTTAAAGGACATTATTAAGAATCACAAAAAAGGGATCGCAGGCAGAACCTGCGGATCCGTAATATTCCTGAAGCATTTTCCACTGAAACTCTCCATCCATACCTGTGTGAGCTGTTCCTCCTGCTGGTGCCAGAGCTTGAGGCAAGGGATCTGGAAATAGATCGCGCACATAGGGCGCTGGGCCCAAGGTCTGAAGATCCTAGAAGGAGACGGAATGTAATTTTAAGGCTTCATTCCTACACCACCAAGGAAAGATTATGTTTGCAAGCAGGGAGAGAGGAGAATTACAATTCAAAGTGAAGCTTTACAGATCTTCAGCAACCTATCAAAATTCACGTTTGTGAGACGGCGAGAAATTAAACCCATCATTAAAATCCTGAATGAGCACAAAGTTTGCTAAAGATGGGGCTTTCTTTTCAAGCTTATAGTTCAAAACAATGGCCAATATAAGTTGATATCCTGCCCAAAAGAAACCTCAAGATTCCTCAAATCTATAGGCCTACCAGCCCCAGAAAATCAAGAGGAACTCAGGTAGGACCATAGGCTCTCTAATCTTCCAGGTCCCTCAAGAGCATCTGAACGTTTGGCCAGCCAGATAAATACCAAACAGGAGACTGAGGACAAAACTACAACCCTGCTGGGGAAAAAATCTACAGATGATCTTCTAAAGGAAAAATGTGGATCCACCCTGAACTTTTGAGAAAAGCTTGGTGAACTCTTTCCCAAGGTGATGTTATATTTCCCTGTTATTACCAAATTTCCCGGCTGTGGACTCTCCTACGGATGAAGTGTAAAGCCTGAGTAAACCCACCTCTGGTGAGTCAAAACTGCTGCCAATAGAAACCTGGGCATGTTTCCTTGTCTTATCACTTCCCCCTAAGAGCTAATACAAGAGCAACGACAATTGGAAAATGAGAGGCTCACCCCTCTCCAGATGGCGAGGAGAGGAGTGTATCCGCTCTCAAGGACACTGATAGATCAAAGTAGTGATCAAGATCTCTAAGCTGATACAAATTATCTTTCCCACCCTCCCCCTCCTTTCTCTCAGTTTCCCTCCATCTCCTATTCTCACCTCCATCCCTTGTAATGTCTTTCCCCCTTCCCCATACCACATAGGCCCCCTCCCCCCCTCCCATTACTCCCTGACTTCCAAAACTCACCCCTCTTTCCAGACCTGGAAGTGCGGAAAATTAAAAGAAAGAGATCCGCCCTGCGGACGCCTAGGAGAGAGTGCCGGGGTTTAACCAGAATCGGACGGCCGGGGTCTCCATGGGTGGAGGCTATGTTAAGACAGGAGCAGCGGCTCTCCCTATTGTCCTTTGAAGCACCTCAGAGGCTGCAGAAAGAAAGGATGAACTTGCTCTGCTGGGAGCATTCGCCAGAGGGGAACCCCCTCCACCCCCATTGGATACAGATCTGCCGATACTGCAGGAGCTTCCGACAAAAGTGTGAAGGGTATCTCTAGTTACTTTTCTTCACTATATATGACTGTTTATAATGATGATTAGCCATGTCGTAGAACTCGAAGTATAATATGTATGTTATGAGAAATATGTGTTTACTGTAGACCAAATGGGGGGATACGGAGATATCCTTGTGCCTTTAAAGCATATCGTTCTTATGTCCTTGTATATTTGCAGAGGCGAAGTTTCCCCTCCTCCCACTCTCCCCACTCTCCCCTTCTCCCCCCTCCCTCTCTTCCACTCCCCCCCCTCCCTTATCGTAGATGAGGACAGAAAGTACTGTCAGGCAGACTCTGTCCCATGTATTCCAGCTAATACCTGTGAGGATTCGCTAGACTCCAAAAGACTATTCATGGTCCCAAGGCTCAACAAAGTATCTGGACGTTCCTCCTTCTCCTTCCGTGCACCCAAAAACTGGAACAACCTACCAGAGACTATCACATTCCACCACCAGTTTAAGTTCTTTCAAATCTAAGGCTGTCTCACATTTTAACCTGGTCTGTAACTGGTATTACGCTCATAATATATATTTTCTTTAACTGTGCACGCAATGTCTTGTATATAATGTATACCCTGTTCATTTATGTAACTGTACTTTTAACCATGTATTATTTGTTTTACATACACTGGCGACACACTTTATTCGAGCTCGGCTAGTCCCACGAATTCGGGTATACCCGGGTGTATTGAGGTTTGTGACTGTTTTCTGCCCGAGTGCATTGAGGTATTTTCCAGGCAGGGATTGAAGCATTTTATTCCCGCTGGCTGCAATACTGCACAGTATATATATATATATACTGCATTACAATTCATGAATTTATGCCATCTGGTAGACACGCGAAGCATTGCAGCCTATTAAATCCTAATCATTATCAATAAATAAATCCTGGCGGTCGCAGACCGTCTCCTCACCTCAACAAGCCTCCCGTGATGGACACTCAGGATGTGCACTCTCGTGGTCCCAGTATGCGTGCGTGCGGATCTTACGCGGTCTGAGCCCCCAGCTGTGGATCCTGTCTCTGACCCCCGCTTTGACGCACTAAGTGTGCGTTCATCCAGACTCCCCGCTGACGCTCATTCTATGTCCCGCCTCTGCTCCGGTGATGGACAGAAATGACACGAGAGTGACGCGCACCTCAGGTTCCACCCCCTGACGTCCGTGACGCATGCGGGTAGACGCGTGATCGTCCCACCCCCATTCTCTCTAGGGAGACCCAGGTCCGGCGTGGGAGTGATGCGCGATGCAGGCTCTCCTCTCTGACCTCAGTGACATGCGCTGGTCACCACGTGATCGGTTCCGCCGCCATCTAAAATCAGGCTGTATCCTAGGGCACGCCTCCGTGCACCAGCAGCCTATTGAGACACACTTCCTGGTTCCACCCGGGCTGGATATTGGAGACTCCTCCTATATATAACTTCCTGTTTCATTCAGTCATTGCTGAGCATAACCTAGTGTGACGCCGTGCCTTGCTGCATTCCTGTTCCTGAGACCTTACCTTGCTGATTAACCTCTTGTTGCCTGATCCTGCTTCTCTTGGATTCCGCACATCTCCTCTCCTGATCCGGCTTTGTACGACCATTCTCCAGTATCCAGTCCTGACCTTGGCTTAGTACTCCAACGATCCGATATTCTCCTATCCTGAACCTGGCTACGTACCCCGACAATCCGCTACTCTCCAATCCTGAACTTGGCTACACACTCTGACAATCCGCAACTCTCCAATCCTGAACTTGGCTACACACTATGATGATCCGCAACTCTCCACTCCTGAACCTGGCAAGTACCTTGATTATTCTCCTATCTGTAATCCTGACCTGGCCGGAAAGTGGCTTTGAGTCTGTGTTAACCAATTCCCTACTTCAGCACCGCGGTCGCGCTTCGTTTGTGGTGAGCTACGCGTTAAAATACCTTCCCTTACCCTCCCGCACCCCTGCATTCCTTACCTCTTTCTCCCCTCTCCGCCCGTATCCCTCTTTTCCTCCCTTGATCCCCTTCCTCCAAGGAGTAGATGTAATAAGACTAAAAACATTATTTTACGCTATTTTTATTAATATACATGACTGTTTACAACATTAAATAAGAATCTCATAGATCTCGATGTATAATAAGATCTAAAAGACGTGCTGTTTGTCTTTTCGGTGTCTTTGGGTCTCCTAAACCCTAGGCCTATGTATCTAAGTGAAGCCTTTGTTCCTCCTTCTCACCCCCTCTCCGTCTCTCCTTCCCCTCTCTACCTCTCCCCTCCTCCCCGCCTCTCCTTCCCCCTCTCCGCACCCCTCACCACATTTGCCCCGCCTCTCCCCCCTCTTTCCCTCCCCCCTCCCCCTCCCCCTTCCCCCTCTTCCCCCCTCCCCCTCTTCCCCCCTCCCCCTCTTCCTCTCCCCCCCCCTCCCCCTCTTCCCCCTCTTCCCCCCCTTCCCCCCCTTCCTTGCAGACTAAAAGCAGAAAGTACAATTTAGCTAAACTTATCTAAACAATACCAAGCTCTGCAACTACCGTTTTTACCTCTACTTACTCCCCCTCTCTTCCCCCCTACCTCCCTCCCCCAGCCCCCTTCCTCCCTCACCCACCAACCTCATCCTCGTTTCCTGCTCTCCCTGTTTCTTCCTTCGTCCATCCTCCCTCTTGCCGTGGCCCGCCCTGTCCCTTCCATACTAAAAGGTTCCCTAAAATGCTCAGAGGCAAGTATTCTTTTCAGATTTGTCTTTCTGGGTGTTTGAACACACAAAAATACAGTTATCGCTCAGTACCAAAAAACAAACAATCAAGTATAAGGCTCCAGGTGCGTAGGGAGGAGATAAAGCAAAAACACAAATGGTGAACAGAATCACTCAGGTCCCTATTGGCATGCACTCATGATGCACAAAAATAATTAACAAGGATGCATATCCATTAATTTCAACCAAAATTCCCACTACCCCAATGAGGGTATATCAACAATAACAGACAGACAGTCTGTATAAAACAGAAAATAACAAAACTTTAATGTTGACAGATAGTCACGCCGAAACAAGTGTAAGTATGTACAGGTAAGTTAAAAAAGGAATAAAAATGATCCCCTGAGGGGAGGTGTATCAGGTGGAAAGTTAGCAGTGAAATCAATCGGCTTAGTAGCTGTATTGTAATAATCTTAGCCTCACTACAAATCATTCCATATATATAAGGTGGTGCGGTAATTACTAATATAACCCTGCTAAGATATATACCCTACAAACTGAATACACGTGGTATATCGTAAGCTGCAGCCGCAGCACAGGTAAGTATAATAAAGAGTGTGGTGTATAACAACATACACGCTGTATGTGCAGGCAATAGATAGTGGTGCAGTGATAAACACCTATGACTTCCACCTACATTCCCTCCATCCTCTGATAACCAAGGTTTGCAGTACATTTGTACTTTAATCACGATGTGTTATGTTATGTCAAACAAGATCATTAATAGGAATCTTGTCTCTCCCTACACCCGAATTACATCATATTGCTAGTTAGGTTTATTTTTCATATATACCTCTTTAAGTTTGTTTTTGTCTGTTTGTATCTGTTTTGGTTTACTTACCTATTAAGGGATAGATTGTGTCACTAAAACAGCTGTTACCAATTGTATCAGACCCTTATTGTGATTGGTTTGTTACATTTGTCTCATCCACTCTGTAGGGTATATTTTCCGCATGATGCGACTGGTATGTAGCTCCTCCCCCTGAAGAAATGTCTACGGACACGAAACTGCGTCGGGGTGCAGTGACGTCATGGTTGTGGCGCCTGCGAGCGGGACGGTGTTCAGGACAGTGGTGGTGGGAGATTTCCTCACTCTGCTTGGAGATACGTCGTATACCAGACACTGCTGACATTGTGGTGTTGCAGCTGCAGCCTTCTGATATTATCAGTGTTGGGGTTGAGTGTTGGGGCATTATCTGACAGAGGCATTCTTAGGCGTATAGGTGTTTATCACTGCACCACTATCTATTGCCTGCACATACAGCGTGTATGTTTTTATACACCACACTCTTTATTATACTTACCTCTGCTGCGGCTGCAGCTTACGATATACCACGTGTATTCAGTTTGAAGGGTATATACCTTAGCAGGGTTATATTAGTAATTATAGGCTAAAGCAGTCATATTCTGGGCATTATTGAAATTCCTGCCCTCTGATTGGTTAAAATTCCGGGAATTATCCAATCAGTAATGGCTGGAAATTTAGCTGCTTGTAAAGTGCTGATTTCAATGTGATTATTTTCAGCCAATCAGCTTTCAGAAGAGCTGAGACAGGGCAGGGGATTGATCTAAAATTAGGAACAGCTCTGAGACAGTTTGTGTGTGTGTAGATCTGCTGTGTGGTGTGTGTGTGTGTATGTGTGTCAGTGTAGCAGCAGCTGTGTGTGTGCTGTGCTGTTGTGTTGTATTTGTGTGTAGCAGCAGTTTGTGTGTGTAGCATTAGTTTGTGTGTTGTAGCAGCAGTTTGTGTGTGTAGCAGCAGTTTGTGTGTGTAGAGGTTCTGTGTTGTGTGTAGAGGTGCTGTGTTGTGTTGTGTGTAGAGGTGCTGTGTGTGTGTGTGTGTGTGTGTGTGTGTGTGTGTGTGTGTGTGTGTGTGTGTGTGTGTGTGTGTGTGTGTGTGTGTGTGTGTGTGTGTGTGTGTGTGTGTGTGTGTGTGTGTGTGTGTGTGTGTGTGTGTGTGTGTGTGGCAGCAGTTTGTGTGTGTAGATCTGCTGTGTTGTGTGTTGAGCTGCTGTGGTGTGTGTGTGTGTACACGGGGTGGCAGTGTGTGGATATAGATATCTGCAGTGTAAAAGTATATAGAGGTGGATTCATGTATTTAACATTTTAATTTAATAAAAAAATCTATATAACTTTACAAAACTGACGAAGCACGTGGTGCGAAACGCGTAGAGGTCACGACAGGTCATCCTGCGCGTGTTTGCTGAGAGGCTGAGACGGAGCCTGCCTGAGGCTCTAGTGGTGGCTGTTCTATCTTCCCAGGTGTTCTATCTTCCCAGGTGCCGCGATCCGGATCCTGTGCGGTCAGCTGTGGACCCCCACCTTTGCCCTAGTGTAAGTGTCCGTCTCCCCCTGTCAGCGGGTATTTAGTCCTCTATGGCGGTTTTTATTTAAATCCCCTTGGGCTGTTAGTACTTTCTCTGTTTACTTTTACATTGAATGTTTTTTGTTGTATGTGATGTATTTTTCCTAGACATTTTATGTTAAGAGACCATATGTATGGCTTTAATTTCTGGGCATTTTACTTTTACCTTTTGAGCTGAGAAGGGGTTGGATCCTCTCAGCCATTTATGTGTTTGTTTTATTAAAATACTGTTATTAACTCCATCCCTTGTGCGCTTCTGTGCAATTTTCTTTCTTTGTTTCTCAGGGTGTCCTCCCAACTCTTGAGGGGGGATCACCTCTGAAGTGGGAGCCTCTGGGGAGACGCTCCATGCACGTGCAGCACAGGGATTATTCCAACTATCACTTCTGCAGCACGAGCGCTGAATATCCTATTCCAACTTTACAAAAGTGTCTATTATTTCTGAAAAAAGTCTACATTTAGCCTATAATAGTAATAATCCCCTCAGAACAGGGCATTACTGGCCAATAATGCCCTGTTCTGAGGGGATTATTACTTAATTACCGCACCACCTTATATATATGGAATGATTTGTAGTGAGGCTAAGATTATTACAATACAGCTACTAAGCCGATTGATTTCACTGCTAACTTTCCACCTGATACACCTCCCCTCAGGGGATAATTTTTATTCCTTTTTTAACTCACCTGTACATACTTACACTTGTTTCGGCGTGACTATCTGTCAACATTAAAGTTTTGTTATTTTCTGTTTTTATACAGACTGTCTGTCTGTTATTGTTGATATACCCTCATTGGGGTAGTGGGAATTTTGGTTGAAATTAATGAATATGCATCCTTGTTAATTATATTTGTGCATCCTGAGTGCATGCCAATAGGGACCTGGGTGATTCTGTTCGCCATTTGTGTTTTTGCTCTATCTGGGTGTTTAACTGCCAGGTGCCAGAAGGGAAATTCGGGGACAGGTAGCTTTGACAAAATCTCTACTAAAAAACAGATTTCCAATTCTAAACCCCCTCCCCCCCTGCCACTTATGCCATCACCATTCCCTCTCCTATCTTCATCCCGGTTCCCCCACTCCACTATCCCCCACCCCCCAGGTTCATCATTCTCTCATGTCCCCAGGCTCAGAAAATTCCTGAAGTTCATTCAGTTTCTTTTCAAGTTGTTATATGTTTGTTATATGTTTGCTATGGGATTTCGGAGGGTCATCTGCTCATTATTTTGGCGGAAAACCATGCGAGGTGACCGGGTATTTCAACCCAAGGGCAAAACTGATTGCATTCCATTCATCAAGCCCATTTCTTTCTCTTCTTCTCTTTCTTTACTCCCCTGCCCAATCATACTACACTTCCTTCTGCAGTAAAAAAAGAGGGGTTGCAATTCTGATTAAAAACAAAGGGCCTCATGCATTAAGCGCCGATAAGGCTTTTATCGGCATTTTCCTGCCAAAATTAGATTTGAGATTCAGTAAGCACCGATAAGTGCTCAAAATCGGCAGTTTTTCTTGCGGATAAAAATTTATCGGCATGCGGCTGCCGATAAGCCACTTATAGGCACTTATCGGCACTTTTTGAAATCGGCTGTATTCAAGTAGCCCCGATCAGCTTATCGGTGCTGATCGGCACTCAGAAATGGAGATTTCATCGGCAATTGGTCCCGCCAACTAAAGTTGGCAAGTTGGAGGGGAGAAGGATCGGCAAGGTTGCCGGGATGGCACTTAGAAAAAAAACCTCATCTCTACATCAATGGAGTCAATGGAGCGGGGACTTATAACATTATAGTAGTGTTTACGTTCTATTGCTCATAATAAAAATGTGCTTGGCATTACAGTATCGAGGTCATTCACTTCATCGTGTCACCCCTAACGTTTATTATTTGCATAACATTGTACTTTTCTATGTTATGATGATTTGCGTGTCACATAACTCTTAATGTTATGATGTGTCAAGGGAAAATCCTATACTCAACTCTTAAAGGAACAGGTCACATCATATCAAACATGTTACTTAAGTGTGCTTCAATTTATTATATGATGTAACACATTTCACACATCTAACAGATCCAGCATATAGTAATGTTGCTATAAATGATACAATGCTTGTAATGTGTAATGCATGATCAAATGTAAATGTAGCTGTTTGTTTTCATGTTTACATGTACTTTGTGACCTCCCTCTTTTGATGACGTCCGCAATTGGACACTCAATAACATTGCATGTTTACATTGTACACAATGCATTACAATCACTTCATGCTAACTTATACACACATCTATAATAGTTACTCATTTTTACATGATTGAAACTGAATCAATAGCAACTATCCTGATGGCTTAAATTATGCATATGCACTTTACAAATACTTCATGTGAACAGGTGACAATAACATGCCAAATTACACATGTTGCAACGTTGTTTCTCAACGTCAATGTCATGGTTGTATCCTAATTAGATGACTGAGTGTTGCGTTCTGAAGTGGTACATGCATTACACATTCCAGAAATACTTGACAATAAATGCTTGTACAAAGCTTAACGTTACATCATTCTCAAATATCATGATTGCCTGGTGAACACACATAAATAATCCTTTTAATTGCTACTGGATACACGTTGGGAGTGACCAACTTGGATATGTTAATGTAACACCGTGCACTTCAGCAAGTCACCTGACATCATCACATAGGTATTTATATATATATATATATATATATATATATATATATATATATATATATATATATAGAATAATAACATAAGAATTTGATTGACATGTGCACATAATTAACATAAAGTTTGTGTAGTGGGAGTATGTATGGCTAAATATCAGCATCACATAAGGAAATGACAATATGTTTCTGCCAAGCTGTACATTATCCATCTTAACATCAATGTACATGTGAACCTAATTGGCACATAAATTGTAAAAACCATACAGGAATGCAGGAATGCGTTGTAAAATTAAGTGTTCTGTTGGACATACACTGCATATGTTGTGTAGTAATCTAACAATAATGTACTGTACATCACTACCATGACAGCAAAGTTGACTCTGCTTATAATTCAGTACCTAATTGTGGAAATGTGAATGAATGTTTTTAGTGATCTGTGTGAACATTTAAGAGAAGCAGGTGTAGCGCTCAATGTGGCTGACACTCATCAACACATGCAGTGTGTCGCTCACAGATGCTACTGGTGTGATAATGTGGCATATCTATAAGGTTAAAAGAAGATATGAGTGAACGACTGACTAACGTACGTTTTCATATATAGTGGCCTGGTGGGTGAAAGTATTCTGATAATTACCATTTCAAATGAATGTGATTAACTTCTGTTCACCTTGTCAGCTTCTAACAACTGTAGTCCCTCCCCCAAGACGTGACAGCACCCTGACCTTTTATTTGTTTCTACCACCTGTAAGGCGTCCCACAAGACTTGACCATAACATGACCCTGTGATCTGGCTCGGTGTCCAACCCCACCCCCTGTGTTCTCCTCTATGCTGTGATTACATATTAATTGCAGCTGGTTTCACACACTGGTACATGAGCAAAAGACAAATCTGAAGTGAGCAACATATGAACACAATTAAATACCATATGGTACATGTTCCTATTTATGCTCTCAGTATACTACATGAAGCGAAAAAAGAGCTTTAATTAAACATCACGAAATGTGTTTGTGCAAATTATGAATGTTCGCCTTTGAATGCACTATCTTCCATGCAAGACTTGATGAGGCAGTAATGGCCTGTTTATAGGTGTAACATAGATTATCACTAATTTATGTATATATATATATAGCAACTGTAAATATTACTGTAGGCTCATTTGCATGTCTTAGACAGGTCTGCAACCCTGTCTTTCCCCATTATCGCCCAGCATACAGCGCTTCCACTGCAGCAAGGGATTCTGGGAAATGACATGCAAATGAGCACTCAGTGCCACCTTTTGCCACCATATATATTAATTTTTACTTTTTGTAGGACAACTAGATATAAATATATATAGATAGATAAATAGATATATAGACAGATATATAGATATAGAGAGAGAGAGACATATTTTAATTTAATATTATTAGCACTAGCATTATTATTTACACTGAAGCATAATTTCTTGTAATTATTACCATGTATGTTTTGTCATTTGGACGTAGCATTGGGCACCCCCTGTGTTTGCTGTATTTGTGTGCCACAAAAGCCCAGTTGCACTCTATGTGGCATTACATATAGTCAAGATTAGGTGGGTGTGGGCGTTTGAGCTTGCTGGGTGTGTATGTTAATTTAATTTCTGACTGGAATCAGTTGTATGGAGGTTGTGTCACCTCCCCCTTTTTAATGGTGGATCTTCTCCTCTTGCTGCAGGTAATTAATCTATTATGGTTCTTCCCCCTCACACAGAGGTATAGGGAACAAATGCAGTGTAGTGTAGGACTTGCACTTATTATGGTTTACCTTGACGATTTGTTGTGCAAGCTTATGATGTTTTGGCCAAAATTTCTAACTAAAAAAACATATTTTAATATTATTAGCATTAGCATTATTATTTACACTGAAGCATAATTTCTTGTAATTATTACCATGTATGTTTTGTTATTTGGACATAGCACTGGGCACACCCTGTGTTTGCAGATATATATGTAGGTATGCTTAAATTGGGAAGAAAGTATAAGTTGCAGCGGAAATATAGATAAGAACTGTAACCTACGACGCCTAATACAGTAACATTTTTCACCTGGTGGAAATGGAGCAGAATAAATTCCGATATCTCTGTCCCCGGGCAAACCCTCCACGACGACAGGAAGAAATTTTTCCCGCATCTGCTCCTTCAATGGTGTTAAGATTAGAGATTGTGCTGGCGGCCCACCTCCAGTGCCAGAAGCATGCATCCGTTGTGCTTGTATTTTTTTCTTTAAGTTTGCCCTGATATCATCGAATCTCTTCCGACAATTTGCCCGGTCCCTGACATAATTCCCACACGCAGACACAGCCAATGTTATTTGATCTGACATTTCTTTTTTTGATGCTGAACTTGTCCGCCCTTGAAATACATACAAAATATATGACGTTAATTATTATTATAAAAACGATCATTTTCCTAAACTGCTACCTGTTCCAAGAGATACCAAACATGCTGGTTTAGGTGTAATATGTGTACCACATGAGCATTTACGTGTAAACATACTAATGTAAGTAAGCTTGCATGAATATTGTATGAACTTTGGCAACATTTTTAGACTGATTGTTATTATCGTTCTAAAGCATGAAGGATTATGTGTGTAACAATTAACTTTAATTGATAGATATAGAATAATATTTTGATATTAAGACATCTCACATGACCTAGGATAACATGTCTTTGAAGAATCAATGCAAAGATAGACTTACCTAGTAAAGGCCAATACAGACAGTCATAGTGCTCCAGAATCCCTGTGACAAGAACTGTGTTTTCCTCTTCATTGAACCGAGGATTATGTGGCCGCTCCACACGTTTCTTCCGAATACGTGCAGGCCCAGAGCTTGGCTGCTGCTAACTGGACTCTCCTTCTTCCAATGGAAGAGACTCCAAAAGCGGGCCACCAGCAACCACCCCACCACCAGACACCGCAGCAGCACCAGCAACAGATTCACCAGCAGCACTCGCACTCACAGCAACACCACTCGCACTCCCAGCAACACCATTCGCACTCGCAGCAACAGCACTCCCCTGAATCCTAAGTTCACTCAGACGCGTACTCACATGACTTCCAGTATCACTCACACCAGCATCACTCTTCCCACGCCTTGCGGCCATACCTCTAGCACTCACAAAGAACAGAAAATAAATTTAAAGACAATCGCACTGAACAGTTACAAAGTGAAAACAAGACAAAGATGTAAACAAAACAACACAGGACAAACCTCTCACAATACACCACAACTGTCTCAGTCAATATGAAATATGTAAATCGCCCAGCTCTGTGTGTCTCTCTCTCTGTCTCCCAACAACACAGAGAATTAATAAAAATACACGCTGCCTTTAAATGGGCCGCTCAATCCAAAACATGCTTGCTTCGGCAGATTCAGCAAGAAGTTTCATTGGGGAACCTAACACCACCTCGCCATACACGCCGATACACCTGTGTGTGATTGGCAAATCATCGGCAGAGTGGGAGCAAATGTTTTCGGCTTGATTCAGAAGGGATTCGGTACTTATTGCATACGGAGAGGGAAAATCGGCAGAATCATGCTGATAAGGTACCCTTGGCGATTGCACTTTTTTGGGGCTTACTGCATAGAGCCTAATGTCCCATTTGCCTCCACCAAGTAGTGGCGGACCCAAGGGAGTAGATACTTAATAGTTTAAGGGTCCCTCTCGAGAGCCCCAGTCACTCTTGTAAACATATATGCCTTCAATGATAACCAAATTGCCTTTCTAGTAGAAGTCCTGGAATCCCTTAGAACAACAATCCTTATCCTCACTGATAATAGCAGGAGACATGATTAGGGTAAGCTCCCCTGAACAAGATAAATCCACTGCCCCGGATCCTCCACACTCAGTTCAAATTCAGAAAACCACCCCAAAATTTAAGGAGGTGATGAAAGAGTTCTCCTTTGTGGACATATGTAGAGCACAGCACCAGGGTCAACGAGATTACACCTTTTTCTCAGCACCATATCAGACCTACTCTAAGATTGATTATTTTCTGGGTACCAAGAATATTTTACAGGCATCCTCCCAGTCGAACATAGGCTCAATAACCTGATCTGACCACGCCCCCATTGATTTGGTCCTCTCTCTCCCGTGTGTTAAAAATAATTCATATAAATGGAAACTGAACGATTCCCTATTAAATTTTCCAGATACAGAGAGCACAATTAAAAACAAAATTCAGATTATTTTGCCATAAACAAAGGTACAGTATCCTCCCCCGCTATGCTATGGGAAGCCCATAAGGCATCAATCAGAGGTGATCTCATATCCACAGCCTCATACAGAAAGAAAATCAAGCAGAAACAATTCAAGGAAATATCGGACAAACAAGTCAAACTGGAACAACACAAAAATAACACTTCAAGAAAACTTTACAAACTGTTAGACAAAACAGGAATAGAGCTTAAAGAACTTCATCTCGACGAGGTGGTGAGAGCACTAAAATGGACAAACCAAATGTACTGTGTTATGATAAGGGCAATAAGGCACACAGGTTGTTAGCAAGCAAACTTGGAGGTTTGAGAGTTAAATCCCAAATCTCCTTGATTCGAACCAGGACAGGGTAAATTACTTATATTGAAAAAGAAATAGCCCAAGAATTTTCTAAATTTTTCTCAACATTATATAATCTTGACTCGCTAAGATGTCCCCCTAGGGGTATCGAGGCGGTCTCACAATACCTAGAAAAATGTAACCTGTCCGTACTAACCGAGGAAGATTCCCAAACATTAAGCAGGAAAATCACGCAAGTTATTATCTGAAGCGATCAAATCTCTAAAGCTAAATAAAACGCCAGGTCCAGACGGTTTTACTAACATTTATTATAAGAAATTTCAAATGTTTCTAACCCTGTATATTCTTGAAACATTTCATTCCTTTCTGCTGGGTGCGCCAATCTCAAGCTCTATGACTACGGACAATCTAGCCATCATTAATAAGGAATGTATAGACCCACTGCAATGTGGGAACTCTAGACCAATATCATTACTCAACTCTGATCTGAAAATCTATAGTAAGATCCTGACAAGCAGGTTAAACCTGATTCTACCAAAACTGATACATATTGATCAAGTAGGTTTTGTCTCAGGTAGGCAAGCCTCAGACAATACCCAAAAAGATCATAAACATAATTGACCTTGTGCACCTGACCGATACTAAAGCTAAGATACTAAAGCTAAGATACTAAAGCTAAGTTTGGACGCCGAAAAAGCATTCGATAGAGTAAAATGGTAATTCTTGGACCAGACTATGTTAAAATTTGGATTTAAGGGCCCATTTCTTTAGGTTGTTTGAGCCCTATACCAGTCACCCACAGCATATGTCAAACTTCCAGGAGGAGACTCAGGCCCTATTCTGATCAAAAATGGAATTAGAGCCACAATTAGAGAGGAAGTCAATATACAAGGCATTCCTATCGATGGAATAAATTATAAGATCTCCTTATTTGCGGATGATGTAATACATGTAAACCACGTTATAACGCAACCCGTTATAACGCGAATCAGTTATAACGCGGTTTTCACGTGGCTCCCGTTTAAAAAAAAAATTTAATTTTTTTTTTTTTAAACATTTTTTTTACACACTGCACACACTGCACACACTGCACACACTGCACACTCTTACTGCACACACTGCTCACTGCACACATTGCACACAGCACACACTCTCACTGCACACACTGCTCACTGCACACACTGTTCACTGCACACACTGCTCACTGCACACACTGCTCACTGCACACACTGCTCACTGCACACACTGCTCACTGCACACACTGCTCACTGCACACACTGTTCACTGCACACACTGTTCACTGCACACACTGCACACACTGCTCAATGCACACACTGCTCACTGCACACACTGCTCACTGCACACACTGCTCACTGCACACTGCACACACTCTCACTGCACACACTGTCACTGCACACACTGCAAACACTGCACACACTGCTCACTGCACACACTCTCCCTGCACACACTGCACACACTGCACACACTGCACACTGCACACACACTGCTCACTGCACACACACTGCTCACAGCACACTGCACATACTCCCAGCACTCACTGCACACACTCCCAGCACACACTCTACACTGCACACACTGCACACACTCTACACTGCACACACAGCACACACTCTACACTGCACACACTCTACACTGCACACACTGCACACACTCTACACTGCACGCACACACTCCCACTGTACGCACACAGTCCTACTGCACACTCCCACTGCACACTCCCACTTCCACTTCACACTCCCACTCACACTGCACACTCCCACTGCACACTCCCACTCCCACTGCACACTCCCACTCCCACTGCATGCACACTCCCACTGCATGCACACTCCCACTGCATGCACACTCCCACTGCATGCACACTCCCACTGCACACACTCCCACTGCACACACTCCCACTGCACACTTCACACACCAGACACTCCCAGCACACACACTCACTGCACATACACTCACTGCACACACTCTCACTGCACACTCTCACTGCATACTGCTCACAGCACACTCTCGCTGCACACTGCTCACAGCACACTCTCACAGCACACAACTCTCACAACACTCAGCCCTCAGAATACACTCACATGTCAGAAGCCCACCCCTCCCCTCACACGTCAGCAGCCCACCCCCCCTCACATGTCAGCAGCCCACCCCCCCCTCACATGTCAGCAGCCCACCCCCTCACATGTCAGCAGCCCACCCCCCCTCACATGTCAGCAGCCCACCCCCCCTCATATATCAGCAGCCCACCCCCCCTCACATGTCAGCAGCCCACCCCCACTCACATGTCAGCAGCCCCCCCCCTCACATGTCAGAAGCCCACCCCCCTCACATGTCAGCAGCCCACCCCCCCCCCTCACATGTCAGCAGCCCACCCCCACTCACATGTCAGCAGCCCACCCCCCCCTCACATGTCAGCAGCCCACCCCCCCTCACATGTCAGCAGCCCACCCCCCCTCACATGTCAGAAGCCCACCCCCCACCAGCCCGTTTTTCACACACACCCCCCACCAGCCTGTTTTTCACACAGACACCCCCACCAGCCCATTTTTCACACAGACACCCCCACCAGCCCGTTTTTCACACACCCCCCCACCAGCCCGTTTTACACACACACACACACACACACACACACACACACACACACACACACACACACACACACACACACACACACACACACACACACACACACACACACACACACACACACACACACACACACACACACACACACACACACACACACACACCCCTCCCTGGGAGGGAGAGGAAGGAGGGAGGGAGTGGGAGGGGGGAGGGAGGGAGAGGGGGCTGGGAGGGAGAGGGAGGGGAGAGGGAGGGGGCTGGGAGGGAGGGAGGAGGGATGAATCACCACCGTTTTTTAAACTTCTTTTTTTTTAAATTTATTTAATTAACTGGCACCCGGCCAGAGTCATCGCGTGCCCCACAGAGAGGCCAGACGGGCCGCATGTTGTGAAGGCCTCTTCCTTCCTTCCCTCCTCACTCCCTCCCTCCTGAACAGGCGCACGGCGGCCATTTTTTTTTTAAATTAGCGCGACCCCGTTACTAACGCGGTGGTCTCAGGGTGGACCCCGAGGACCACGCTATAACGGGGTTTACCTGTATTAACTTTAGCCAACCCACTGATATCCCTTCCAAATCTTCAAAGGAGTCTAAATAAATTTGGCATAGTCTCAGGCTATAAAATTAATAATCACAAACTACTGCAATCAAATTTTAATTATAATTGGAGCTCTACATATATCAAGTATCTTGTAGTTAAGATTTCAAACTCATACGAATCCCTATACCAGTGTAATTTCCCACCACTCTTTGATAAAATCAAAAAATACTTACTAGCATAGAATAAACTCCAAATATCCTGGGTATGGAGAATTATATCCACCAAAATGTGCTACCTAGATTTCTGTATTACTTCCAAACCCTCCCGATAAATGTCCCCCTGCCTGAGCTTAAAAATATCCAAAATAGGATATCCCAATTCATATGGAAAGTTAAAAAAACAAGAGTGGCAAGATCGGCAATGCTAGCCTCAAGAGTGAGGGGGGGCTTGGGGGTTTCGAGTATTCTAAAATACTACCAAGCAGCCAAACTAAAACAAGTAGTGATATGGAATAATAACCCATTGACGTGCTGCTGGTTAGGAATTGAAGCTTATTATGCGAGGCCTTTGTCTCTTCAAGCGACATGAATCAGGGAGATGCAGATAGGAAGGTTTGACTTGGGGTCGATGAGGTGCACGTTGAACATACAGACGCAGCCACGAGTATTAGAACACTTGTACCTGGGAAATTCTGGGAGATTCTGGGGCAGTCTCACAGTAAATGCTTCAACATTGCCTCAACATTGCCTCAACATGTCTGTGAGATTCTTAATGGCCCATAGGATTAACACAGCTGGGGTTCATCACACTGAATTGGACTGCAGGGACCCCTGCTGTGTTAATCCGATGGGCCATTAATAATTTTACAGAAATGATGAGGCAATGTTGCGGCAATGTTGAGGCATTTACTGTGAGACTGCCCCAGAATTTCCAAGGCAAAAGTTCTAATGCTCGTGGCTGCATCTGTATGGACCAAAAATAAGATGAAATTTGAATTAGTGTCCTACCCATCGGAGCTAACACCCATATTTAAGAACCCAGAGTTTTCCCCAGAATGCTATAACAAGCAATTTACCCAATATAAAAAACTCAACATCAAAATAGCGGCTGACGGTGGAAAAGGGGAAGATCATGTCCATTCAGGATCTCTAAAACAAATACAAAACTCAAGATCTACAACTTTTTAACTTTCTTCAGATCAGACACATCCGTCCGGCAATCTCCTATAAAACAAGTTTTCAAAACTTTACAAAATTCGAAACATATTGGAAAAAAGGCACCTATCAAAGAGATCTGATATCGGGAATATATGCAGGAATAGAAATGCCAGAAAATACCACAGACCACAGCTACATGTTAAAATGAGCAGAAGATCTCAATGTTGCGATAGATAGGGACGACTGGGAGGAAATCTGGGAACAGGCAGCCAAAACTTCAATTTGCACAACAACAAAGGAAAATATATACAAAATCCTATTTCAATTGTACTTAACCCTGAGTAGGCTGAGCCTGATCTTCCCTGGATCTCCCGATCAATGCTGGAGAGGGTGTGTTCTAATGGGAGATATGGCCCACATTTGGTGGACATGTCCAATAATCCAGAAGTTCTGGACCATGGTCCAAAATATTATGCAAGAAGTCTCTGAGCTGAGAGTCCCCTTGGATCCATTGACTTTTGTGCTTGTGAAATTGATAGAAAATCTCCCAGCTCCCATGGGGCGACTGATATCCTTCATTCCGCAGCTAGATGCGCCCTACTGCTGCGGCCAGCTTCATTCTAACAGATACCTGTAATTTTTCGGGGCTTTTTTCAGCTGGTGCCGAACTTGTTTCCCCATTCAGCGTTAATGCGCTGAACAATGGGAAGCGCCTGCGGCACCAGGAAAAAAAAACAGCCGCGTCTGAGAATTAGTTTAGCCGCCACTGTAGCTGCGGCATGGAAAAAAATCAATCCCCTTTCCAGGAGAACTGTTACCAAAAGAATAAATGAGGTTGTGACCATGGACCAGCTGTGGGTGGGTGGTGGGGTGTGGTTCGGGGCCCTGTCCCCCCCTCTCCATGGGCCTGCCCTGCCCCTGCTCTCCATGGGCCCACCCTGTTCCCCCTTCCCCCCCAACTTATTTGTGTTCCTGCCCCTGTCTCCCCCGTCCCATCTCTCCATGGAGGGTCCCTTCTCCCCCCCCCAGCCTTCCATTCTCACCTAGCCCTGTCTCCTGCTCCTTTCTCTTTCTCTCACCTCTTCCCTTTATCTCTTAAGTTTCTATCAGGGAATACAGAAAAACTGAAAGTTGCGACGTCCCACGAGGACAACAAGTTAAATAATGTGTTAAAATCTATAAATCCACAACATGTTAAGCACAATATCATTGCAAAGTGAGTAATGTCGGAATGTCATTTTTCCGGACCTAAAACTCTGTTTGCTGTAACAATTTTGTAAAGATCAATGTATGTGAAAAATGTTTATCCCTGCAAAAACAATAAAAAAGATTAAAAAAAATATATATCACGATACGAAAAAAAGAATATAAGGTTTAATACATTTTTAACATATTTCAGGAAGCAGATCACATACTGTTACAAGTGTAACCCACAGGGAATCTCACTGCTACCCAGTGTTCATGTGCTGCTCACCTGCTAGGCTTACAGGATACTGAGTGTCTGCCGGTGTTAGTTGGGGATGAACAGGACAGGCTTAGGGATCTTCACAGCTCTTCACTCAGTGTTACAGTGCCTCCATTCCCACAGGGCCTATAGGGATAAGTGTAGTCCCCTGTGGAAAACACTCACTATCTCCCCGAAGAAACTGCAGCCTCAGACAGGAGTATAAACAGTAACTTGTCTTTATTCTTCATAGTACACAGCAGTATACCAACACGTCCACTCTCTTGTCCTTGGAATCAACACCCAGGGCTTGAGGCCCAAAGGTATATCCTTAGATCCCATGCTCCCTGGTGGAGTATGGGAAGTTGTCCCACTCCCCTGAGGGAGAGGAAGGAAGGTGACCATAAGCCCTGGCTCCACACTTCCAACACCTAGTAAATTTAGCTCTTCAGCCCCTTTTGTACACAGGGGGAGGGTCTTAGGTCTGAGCCCCTGATAGCGCAGTACACAGGCCTTAGGCCCACAACCCTGTCACTCAAGGGAGTTGTTTACTGCCGTGGAACCCATATTAACAATAACACTGCCTGCACTGGTACCAGGGCTTATGTGTTAGGCAGGGCAGATTAGTAGCCAAGGGGATACAGGGCTACACAAGCAAATCAAACAGATTGATAAATGGGTCAGAGACCCTTAAATATTGCTAGTTGATTTGCTTGTAACAGTAATGTATGTGATCTGCTATGTGAAAAAATAAAATTCTTAGTACTAGTGGATAGAAAAAGGTATACAGGGTTATTAGAAAATTGATTTATTAGGGGAAAAATATGAACAAAAAAATCATTGGACAACAAATTACCATATTGTATTCAGTTTGTAGCATATGAAGGCATCAAAATGAAGCTGAAAGGTAATTATACTGGGCAGGTGGATAACCTCTTGAACAGTGTGTAGACTTCCTGTAGCATATCTGTAGAAATAGGAAATGGGAAATGAATGAAGAATCAGAATTACCTGAACAGTTCTTATCTACATTACCTAGATTAAAAAATCTAAAAACACTCTCTCTTTCTAGCCCTTTTGCCACCCCAAAAGTGTAGTGGAAGAACATGTTCAATACGCACCAACCTTATGTAAACCTGTTATCCCCCACCCTAAGTGAGATTGGGGGGGGGGGTACACTCCATCTCAGGTTACTCTCAGGTGTCTTGGTGCTGCATACCTGCTGGTAACAGGAGGGATGAGGGCTCCGCGGTGTTGTGGGGAGAACCAGGACAGGGACAGGAGGTGGGACAGGTTACCTTGTTCTGGTCATCTCTGGGTGGTGCAGTGTCTCCAGCCAGTAGGGATCCTCTGGGGTCTTCAGAGGAGGGACCCCCACTGACAATCTTCACCTACCAGAGACAGGGATCCACACAGCAATGTCTTTCTGTCGTTTTATTGCAGCATATCAGCACAGCATAACAGCACAGTCTGTAATATCATATTCCTGTCTCTAGCTCAGAGCCCTGGCTAGCAGCATGATATTGTTTGCCCCCTTCTCTCCAACCCAGGCATGGGTGGAGAGAGAGAGAGAGTTCCTGGAATCACTCCTCTCACTCAGTAGATCACAGACTCACTAACTGAACTAACTGCCATTCTAATTTAGGAGGCATGTCCCAATTTGAATATCATTGGGGAGTGTCTCTAACTCTGACTCATTACAAGCCAGAGCTGGATACAGATTGGCCCACACACAGCAGGGGGCGTTCCAACCAATATCCACCCCTTGGATTGACATCCTCATGTTGCAAGGCCCAATCTTGAATATTGCTACAATCTTCAAGGCTGAAACTCACATTCAGGCCATTTGAAGGAATTAACCTTTCCACTACCTGTACTAACAGGACTGACAGAGGAAAGGCCCAGAACTAGCAATAGCTGCCGAAGGCCAGGCTATCTAATAAAAACATACTGTATGTTTCATTGCTTGACAGTGTTTGAACAAAGTGGTACAGTAGTATCTTCCAGTTTGTTGATTTTGTATTTATGCTCAATAAATTGAGTTTTCAATGTATGCATTGTTTTGCCCACATAATCTTATGAGGCATTTGTCTAATACACATTATGTATTACAAGTAATGTGGGTGTGGAACATCTTGTATTTTTTTTCTTTTATGCTGTTGCAGACAGGGCAGGTATGACACTTGAAACACACAGGGTGTGTGTTAGACATGAAATTTATTCTTTTTTTACATTTATTTATTTATATCATCAAACATCTATCATAACCAATCTTTAGGATACATTTGGGCCCTATCTACATAGCTGGCCAGAGTTACAATTCTCGATACCATGCAAAACAAAGTGTAAATCCCAGACATGTGTTTGCGTGTTGTGGCCCCCTGACTGCGACAGTGCCGTGGCTGCAAAATTGTGTTGCGCGGCTGCCACAGTATTTTGTAGTAAAGATAAGTGGTGCTAGTGTGTCTGTAATCTAAAGGCAATGTAACCCACCGCTTATTCCCATAAAAAACTTAATATGGCTAAAACGTATTTTTCAAGTATGACATTACAGTAAATTAGAGCTCAGAAATAAATAACACAGACTTTTGGAAATAATACATTCCTACAATAATACAATCTTCTTCAACTGGCATCTTCTTCTGGCTGTCTCATGCACAGTTTCACCTGTAAATTAATTGAGAATAAATAGATGCATTAATTACATTGGGCTGCTGCATCGGTGCGCATGCATGTTCTATGAACTGTATGGAAAGCATATGTGTTTCATTGAATTAATGTACATGTGCAGTACAGGTAGTGACAATTGAATGGACGCATACATTACCTTAACTATCCATTATCGCTAGATGTGTTTCCTACATGAAATAGGTGTTGACATTGATCAGCCTGTCGAATCTGCAAAAAATGACTATAGCCTTTATACTTTGTTACTTTAATACATATTTTGACTGGGCTAGAAAAGGCAATAGATACCATAACTGTCTTCAGAGCTAGTACCTATCAACATGGATGAGCTGTGTCTTCCTCTAATCAGTGGTACGGTAGTATAGAAAGTTATGTGAAAATATCAAAATCAAGGACAAATTAAATATAATTCTTCTTACTCTGAATACAAAAAGGTCTTCTGCATGTGGGTAATAAAAATGCAATCTATGTAAAATAACTTGCATGATAACTCATATTTAAAAGTATTTAAAAGTACTGAAAGTGCAGTGACTCTACTGATAATTTTACATACTACATTACACCTGTTGGCAGTGCAGTCATTGTGAGTAATCAGTTATGGACACCTCTTTTCTCACTTTGTATTTTTCTTCCCAGAGTTGTCAGTTCTCCATAAAGTACGTCCAACACACACAGACAAATTCAAACTAGACTTGTGTCTACATGTAATAAAGGATATAAAGAATCACTATACAAGCTTCATTAGCACAGTGACATTTTGATTGGCTTTCTTTCTCAATCAAAATACTCAAATAGGTAAGCCTGACCTTGACAATTGTTCAATAACAGCTATGTGTTCTGCCTTTCTATACTTCTCTAACTTTCCAAATTAATTTATGTGAAGTAGTAAATACTTGTAACACCGTTTCAATCTGTTTTATAGCAGTTTCTTTTGCGCTTTATTGCCTAAAGATAGTGGTTGCTAATGTATTAATATTACATGAGTACCTGGAAACAATCAACCATACAATCCAGTTATTATAGGGTAAGTAATAAATACCAATTCAGCTTTAAAGAGAGCTCATAAATCTGTCTACATAATATTTTTCTAAGAGGTGCAAGGATTTTTTTTGTGTCTCAGTATCCAAAGATTCAACACAAAAGAAATATTTCTTTTAATGGATGAACAGGCAGCCTGAACTGTTATGTAAATGTGACCTTCAGGAAAGTTAAAACAGAAAAAAAGACATGTGCTTTCCAAAAGTATTATGGTGCTTATTTTGAGACAAAGAAGTTACTTCATGCTTTCAGCTCTCATGTTTAATCAGCAAAATAATCTTTTTATACTCTTTGTAACATAAAAGCCAGATTGTAAAATGTCATTTCTTTGCTATAATGTGAAATTCTGAGCAGAAACAAAGTAACTCAAGAATCCCTCAGGCTTTGCTGATATCTTTACCATTTCAAAGCTTTCATGGGACGACTTGGCTTTGCATGAAATGTAAGACAAAGACCAATATTGGGATTAATGTAAACGTACATCTGTATTAATGTATTAAAGTCTCTTATGAAGCCAGACAAGCACTAATTTATGGTTCTTGCATTATTTGCATATTTGCAGAAAATTATACTTAAATTATGCTAAATTTGTTAAAAGTTCTGTATATTGAAAGCACAAAAGAGCTACAGTATGTGCGTGTGTGTATATATATATATGTATATATATATATACATATATAGAGAGAGAGAGCGAGAGAGAATACATCTATATCTATATGCAGAAAGGTTTCACTTGCAATCAATTCCATGAAAGTCGTTTGAAAATCGTTAGAAACATATACAAAAACATCTTAAGCTTGATTGCAGCTTGAAATCTTATATGAGCGCTACTCTCGCTCACCAGGCAGATCCATCTGGATCTCAAATATTTCAAAGAATAAAAGACACAGGGCCTCCAAGCTGAGTTGTGAAAGTCTAATTTGAAAACACACAAAAGTATAAAAAACTTACAATTGAAGTTGCAACAGGTTCGCTTGACAGATGGGAAATCCCGAAATGGATGACAGTGATCAAACAGAGACTCTGTGCACTGGGTTTCTAGATCAACCCCCGAGGATTCAATTCCAAGGTGGAACCAGTCATGTCAATGTAAGAATTAAAACGTCAGATTAATGTCTCTGGGTTTCTGTTTAATCACAGTCATTCATTGCATGATTTCACATTTATTGAGCGGCTTGTTGCAGATGCAATTGTAAGTTTTAGATACTTTTGTGTGTTTTAAAATTACACTTTCACGGCTCACCTTGAATGCGCTGTGTCTTTTTTTCAGAAGTGAATCGCAATTAGTATAATATAAAAAACCCAAAAACATATAGCATAGACTTAAAATTAAAAAATAAAAAGTAGGCTCCACCAAGTCCAATTGAGAGCTGGAAAGGCCAAAGATTAAATTCTGCTAGGACCCTTTGCACAAGTCTCCGGATACAGAGTTTGCAGTAGCTAGGATCCGGGAAGACCATACAGCTAAACAGCTTAACAGCTGATCCACTGGTTGGCGTCTCCATGTGATGGCACATGGACGCACAGCTTGCAGTACTATGGATCTATAAAGACTGTGCGGTTGAACAGCTCAACAGCTGATCCACTAGTTGGCATCTCCATGTGATGGTGCACGGATGCTCAGCTTCCAGCACTATGGATGTGAGGATAACGGACACACGCCTACCCCGCGCTTCCTCTCGTGCACCTCCGCACACACGTGGGGAACCTTCAGCCCATACTCCTCTCCTGACACACAAAGCATGCATGCGCGCAGCGGTGATGTCACCTGATGCCGCAGACTCTGGCTCTGATCCGGATCGCGCCACACGCTCCAAGTGCGTGGCGCGCGCATGTGACATGTGTGCCACGCCTCCAAGTTCCGTGGCAACACCATTAGATGATACTAACAGCTGCACCTGTTCATAGGCTGGAACCAATCACAGGCTTCTGTGGAGGCCACGCCTCTGATCCAACCCCCATGGGGATTGGCTAATCAAGCCTATATATGCTCAGCTGTGCCATAGGCACTTTGGCTGAGCATAGATTGTGTTACTCTGTGTTTGCCTCTGCTGATCCTGTCTTGTCCCTGTCCTGTTGCCTTGTTTCCTAGATTAACCCCTCATGTACCGACCTGGCTTGCCTTTGACCACCCGCTTATCTGGAATACTGAACTCGGCTATGAACTTCAACTACCCTGCTCTCTCCAACCCTGACCTTGGCATAGTACCTTCCACGCTCTGGACCTCTCCTGCACTGAACCTGGCAAGTGTACAACTACCCTGGCCTCTCCACGCCAGACCCTGCTACCAAGACTATCCTACACTCCGGAAGTGGCCCCCGTGTCTGTGGCTGGTGTTTACCTATTCCCATCTCAGTACGGGGTCTCGTCCTGTTTGTGGTGAGCACAGCGTAACAATGGTTCTGTGAAGACTGTGCAGTTGAGCAGCTAAACAACTGATTTAATGGTTTACGACGGTGCGCAGACACTCCTGCATGATGATGTAGTGGAAAAGGTGACGAGCTCAATGCGTTTCGCACAAACATGCTTCATCATGGGATTATGTCACTAGAGGCCAGTGTATACAATTAGGCAATCAGTCAAAGCTTTTTGAACACAAATGTAGCTAATACTGACGAATCTTGAAACAGTATGATAATACTAAACATAAAAATCAATTATGAACAACTAAACCAAAGGAGAACACAGAACCTCATCCAAGCCAAATGAAAAATATATCATGTGATTGAGTGCAATCTAAACATAACACAAATAAATATTATATGTGTCTTAGAATTTATGAATAAATGTGAAATAAGATGTGTCTTAAATAAAGGTATACTCAATCGATGTGAAATTAAAACAATAAATTAGTGATAGGTAAAAATCCATATCAACTGAATAGAATTAATGTGATGAACTACCAAATGTGTTGTTTTAATTAACCAGACAAAAACTGATAACACATAGAATTAAAGGCTTTGATGAAAGAAATGTGTAATCTCCTGAAAATAAACTTGAAATAAATTAACATATAAATTGAAAGAAAAAAAGAACAAAGAGAAATATGTAAACAAATACATACAAATGTAAAGAAAAAAGGTGAAGAAAAATGTGTACAATAATACTAAATAATCCATACTGTATACAGTAGAGGCAACGTTTATTCTAACATTTGCCGTAAACTAGCCGGGTTACATTCTGGGTATGTGCTGGGTATGTGCTGGGTATGTTCTGGGCTAGTTTGAGGCATGTTTAAGGTATTTCTGCATTGACTAACGACCCATAGGATTAACACAGCAGGGATCCCTGGCAGTCCAATTCAGTTTGAATGGGACTGCCAGGGACCCCCGCTGTTAATCTGATAGGCCATTAATCAATGCAGAAATGCTGGGGCTAGTTTAAGGAAAGTTTAAGGCATGTATTCAGAATGTACCTGGGTGTTTCCTGGGTTTTTTGGGGAATTGCCACTGGTTTTTGTTAGAATAAGAGTTGCCTCTACTGTATATAAATGTGTGTTGATCCAATAAAAAACACCATGTACATATATTGTATTGATATATACATATAGACTAATACTGTAAGTGTAGTCATTGCCAAAAAACTATATTTATATATATATATATATATATATATATGTATATTTATATATAAAGCTCACACAAATAAAAGCATTTAGTTAGCCACAGAATGGTGTCGTCTTTTTGTTTTTCATTTTATATATATACACATATACACATATACACACACACATACTGTAGCTATGCTTTTCAATATACAGAACTTTTAAGAAATGTAGAAGAGTGTAATAATGCAAATATCTCCAAGTCCTTTGGAAAATACAGTATATCCAGCCCGGCTTGTGTTCAGTTTACTTTCCAGTATCATCTCCACCAACTCTACAGATGGAATCGTTTGATATTATCAATGAGATAGATGTCGGGATTTCAATCGGATAAATTATATCACTTCATGATTGACATTTTAATCTTGAGAGTTTTTTGTATTTTTTCTCATATAAAATTCAATATTTGATTTTATAATATTTTGGAGCGTTCACTTCCCTTTGTTTTTGGAATTTCTATGTGATTCACTTTCTCAAGAAGCAGACCTTGACTGCACAACATTTTTATGATAGATAGATTCTTCTTTTAGGATTTATTGAACATATATATTCCCCATGGTTTTTTCTTATCTCTTTAATGTTTATATTACCACTTTATGTATTAATTTGTATCATTTACAGTAGAGGCAACGTTTATTCTAACATTTGCCGTAAACTAGCCGGGTTACATTCTGGGTATGTGCTGGGTATGTGCTGGGTATGTTCTGGGCTAGTTTGAGGCACGTTTAAGGCATTTCTGCATTGACTAACGACCCATAGGATTAACACAGCAGGGATCCCTGGCAGTCCAATTCAGTTTGAATGGGACTGCCAGGGACCCCCGCTGTTAATCTGATAGGCCATTAATCAATGCAGAAATGCTGGGGCTAGTTTAAGGAAAGTTTAAGGCATGTATTCAGAATGTACCTGGGTGTTTCCTGTTTTTTTTGGGGAATTGCCACTGGTTTTTGTTCGAATAAGAGTTGCCTCTACTGTACATTGGCACGTTTTGATTATTTGAGGCTAGATTGTTTGTTAGCTAATAACAATATAATTATCCAACACATTACTTGCACATCACCGCACATATGGGATGCTTCACTGCATATCTTTTTTCATTATTTTAAGTTTTTCAATTATATTGAAAGAAGACAAAACGTGAAATCAGTTAAACATGTATAGTATTTTATTTGCTGAAGTATGCCATACATGCAACGTTTGGCCTCAGTTGGTCTTTCATCGGGTAAGTAAGTATTCCTACTATTAAGCCAGATAAGAATTTGAACCAGACCAAAGCTGACTCTGTTGCAGATGCATAGGAATGTTAAGATCTGCTAGTATAAATGCATAGTAGCAAGTGTTATGATTTCCCCCCACTAACACTAGACCATTTTATAGTACGTTGTGTCCAATTCAGAATCATGCATCTCAACAACATTATTATGAAGATCATAACAGAATGCTCCAAGGCATCTGGTTGAGGAAAATATTTGACAATACCTTGACTTGTCTAAATGTCTTTAAAAAAAGACACCCATCTCTTAGCTTTTGCCTTTTAAATATACTGTATTATGGTGGTTTGTTCGTTTACATACAGTAGCATGTATCTGTATAAAGATTGTAAAAATAGTAGCCAGTTAGATGATTGATACTTAACAATTTCATTGTAATTCTTTTGAAAATGTATTTCTTGAGGGAAAGTAGTGACCCTTCCAAGTGACCTGTAATAAGAAATCAGCATTGGGATTTGGCAGATAAATAAGACTGTGACAAATAGCCCTTACATGCTTGTCAGAAGAGAAGACATGACTCAGTAGTCTGACTTTGTCCAGCTATGTATGATGAATGGACCTATTTGTACTGCATGTTTTAAAGCATTAGCTGTCATTCATCAAAAAATAATGATAGACAGAGAAGAAAAAAGAACTATAAACAGAAAAAGGGAAAAAAAGATGGACATAGATAAAAAAGAGTGAGAAATCAAAAGACGAGGTTTTTCATAAATGATTACTAGCTTACTTACCATCTTGCAACTATTACTACTAATACTCCAAATCAGCATACTACAGTCTAGATTCAGCTGTTACTTTATCTCTGATGCACTAACTGATTAAATGTATAATTGTTTACCAATTTTTCACCTACTAATATAAACAGAAATAATCTGGTACTGGTAAAAAACAGTCAATATTTAGTGGTTGTATGTTTTATATTATGAATGCAGAAAAGCTTATTGTTATCATTATATTTTATCAGTAAAGATTCAGATGTAGCATGACTTACTGCCTCCATGGCTGTGAAAGTGTGCGAGGGTCGGAACATGCCAGGCCTCAATCGAGGCCCAGAAAGCAGTAAGAAGCCCATGAGGATTAATGCAGCAAGGGTCCCTTCTTTAGAATGGTAACCACAAAGCGTTAATCCTATCGAGCCATCAACCAATCTGTATGAGCTGCCCAGATGAGTCGTAGAGAGATGCAGCCTCTTTTTGTTTGAATCCTGTCTCTGGAGGACCTGGGATCAACTTTCTGGCAGCTGAGTGACCATAGACACCTCATCTGCCAGGACTGCTGACGTCACAGGAAGTGATGCTCACGGAAGAGAAAGACGGAGGCGGGCAGAGAACGGCAAAGTGTCAGTGATCTTCAAGTCCTCTCAAATGAATTTTATAGATATTGAAAATGTGAGTGTAATTTGCAATTTCTGTGTTTATGCAATATATATTTATTGAGACATACTACACTATTGTGTGTCTCTATCTTACCTTCCGAGTAACACTGGACCCACAACACACAAGATATACAAGACAAACAACATAGACGTGGATGCCACAGTACTCCTATCAGAGAGAGATGTATCTCTGATCTGCTTACTGTATATTACCATCAGAATTTGTGAGTGGGACAAATACACTTTTTATTATACACTTTTTTCATCTACTGGCTACACCATTATTCGTATATTTTATCTTTCATATTTACAATGAGATCTGCAAGCGCTCCCCACATTTGGACAACTACCTCTATATCTGTTTCTCCATGAGCAGCCCTTACAGAAATCTAATGTTTTATTATTTGTATTTGTTTATACTGTATTGAAGCAGGGGGTCTCAGGAGGTGAACCCCATTCCTTTTAGACCTATGTAGGGGGTACAAGTACAGTAGCTTCTGCAGCTAGTGTTTAAAGCTCACATGTGGGACAAGCCAGAGCAGCTACCGGCACCCCCTATGCTGGTCTGTATCTACTGAACTTGGGGGTCACCGTAGCTGAAATGAATGGGGTTCACCTACGGAGACCACCTGTGTCAAAACAGCATTGAAAAATAAAAAGTTAAAAAACATAATTCAACGTTAAACATACATAAACCTACATTACATTAGTGGCTAACCCCTCCAGCTAACCCACCCAGGAAGAAGGGGGTAGGATGGTCCGTGGTTCACAGCAACTTCAGCAGCCAACGCATGGATGTCTAAAAAAACTTTATTGATCGCTAGCAGCAAACATCAGGCAACCACTCTAACATGTTTCGTCCAGGCTATGGACTTTTTCAAAGAGTGCTGATAGTGTATGGCAGCCAAATAGATATAGGGAGTGGTGAGTGTATGCCACCAATAGAAACAGGGAACATATTTAAACCTCACCTGTGGTAGATTAATCATTAAAGTGGATAACTATCCCCCAACAATCCCCATAGCAATGGCTGCACAACAAGGTATTTACAACATACACATGAAAAATCTTAAAAACAAAACAGAACATATAATGGATAAATTTAAAAACACAACTACTGATGTTTTAAGTTACCAGCATCATTATTATTACTGTATATAAAGCTATATCAATTAATGGAAGTATACAGATGTATAACAAAGGATTTCATATATCTAGTACTTATAAAATCTTTTCAGTACTTATAAAGCATTTTCAGTATCAAGATTCACTTTAAAGGGATATAAACATTTTATCAATTTATTCACATAATTCATATCCATGAATACAGTGGCAACCGCATGACAGACAGTAACTTAATATGTCACCTCCCAGATCACAATGTAATTGGGTGAACACTGTGAACCCACCCCAAAACTTAGCCATTACCCCATCAGGAAGTGTTTCAGTTCCCACTCCTGATTGATGCCGGCCGGATGGAGTGTGTTCAGAGTGTACACCCAATACATTTCCTGTTTATTTAATACCCCCTCTCTATGGCCTCCTCTAGCGTTACAAGGGATATGTTCAATTGCCATATAGGAAAAGTTGGCTATTCCCCCTTTAGGGCATCTGGAGAAGTGTCTGGGAACTGGATGAGATACATCATTTTTTTTAATAAGCCTGACATGCTCGGCAATGCGGGTCTTGACTGGCCGAATGGTTCGTCCCACATACAATTTTTTGCAACCACATCTCAAAAGATAAATGGTGTAGGATGTATTACAATTCAAAAATTCTTTAATAAAATATTTTTTTCCATTGATGTCAGTTTGGACAAATTTTGTACTATGAACATATTTACACATGGAACAATTTCCACATGCATAAAAACCTTTAGGAATACTACCAATTCTTTTAAGATCAGTTTTAGTTTGAAAGTGACTTGGCGAGAGGTGTGATGCTAGTGTCTTAGCCCTACGGAATGAAAATTTTGGTCCCTTCAAGGTAAACTCAGCAATATCCTTATCAAGGCACAGGGTGTGCCAATGTTTATGCACAATGTCGCATATAAGCTTGGATTGGCGACTATAAGTCGTGATGAATAATGGACTCATATCACTATACTTGCTCTTAGATTGTATGTACCCCTTATGATGTTTGTCTTTTTTCTTTTTATCGAGGATTCCAGGGCGATCCAAAGTCATAGCGTACTCGTATGCTGTCTGGATATCTGTATATTTGTAACCCCTGGCTTGGAATCTCTCAAATAGTGCTTGTGACTGCAAAGAGAAATTCTCGTCATCAGAACATATCCGTCTCAACCTTACAAATTGGGCCCTCGGAATACTTTTGATTAAAGATTGTGGATGACAACTTTTGGCTGACAGTAGTGTGTTTCGGGAGTTTGGCTTGCGAAATATGTCAGTTTGGATTAGCATGTCATGGTCTATGTAAAGGAGCAGGTCCAGATAATTGATGCAATTTATATTTTGTTCATAAGTGAATTTGATATTAACATTATTGATATTAAGTGTGTTTATAAATGCTACAAGTGATGATTCATCGCCGTCCCATATAATAATGAGATCGTCGATGAATCTTTTATAGTAAATAATTTGTGAACGATAAGAATTATTACTGTGATATATATATTGTGCTTCCCATAACCCCATGAATAAGTTTGCATATGATGGTGCAAAACTTGTGCCCATTGCAGTGCCTAATAATTGTAAATAAAAACGTGAATCAAATAAGAAATAATTGTGAGTTAATAAAAATTTAATAGATTCTAATAGAAAAGTGCAAAGTGAAGTGGACAGATGTGATAAATTTAAAAAGTGCGTGATAGCTAATAACCCGTGATCGTGATTAATGATGGAATACAGAGAGATCACGTCAAGGGTGACCCATCTGTATTCTTTTTTCCAGACCAGATCCTTTACATCTACCATGAGGTCCGTGGAATCCTTAATGAATGACGGTAATGCCAGTACCAATGGTTTGAGATAAGAGTCCACATACCGCGATAACCCATCTCCCAAAGATCCAATACCTGCCACTATAGGACGACCAGGAGGGTCGACCAGTGACTTATGGATCTTTGGGAGATGGTGGAATACCGGAATCACGGGATGTGGACTTCTCAAAAATTCAATCTCATGTTTGTCTAATGTACAAAGTATCTTTCCAAATTCAATAATTTCATCTAGTTGACTAATAAAGTCCTGTGTTGGATCCTTTTTAAGAAGTTTATACTGATCCGGATTCCCTAGCTGCCGTAATGCCTCCTGTTTGTATTGTAGGGTGGATAAAACCACAAGGGCTCCACCTTTATCAGCATTTCTAAACATGATGTCTTTGTTATGCTTCAAGGTGTCTAGTTCATGAATCTCCGTGTATGTCAGGTTATTGGCATGCATAGATGAGCAGGAGAAACCTTTAGATAAAATTTGAAGGTCTCTTTCTACCAACCTTTCAAATGCCGTAATGAAAGGCCCCCTATTGGCATTGGGGCAGAAGATAGACTTCTTTTTAAATCCTGAGGAGTGGGTGCCAAAGAAAGGTTGGGAGAAAGCATTGATTTCTTCGCCTTGCTGCTCAAGTAATGCGTCCAAGTCTGATAATACACAGGTTTCCTGAAAGGTATCAAGAGAAATATTAGTTAATGCATCATTAGTAACAATATTAGGTAGTTCATCATCAGTATTGGGTAATACAACATCATTATCAGAGTCAGACAAGTTATTAGTTTGAAAATGTCCTCTTGATATAAAAAACTTTTTTAAGGATAATTTGCGAGTAAACCTTTGGAGGTCAATCACAGTCTGGAACAAGTGGAAGTCCTGAACCGGGGCAAAACCCAGTCCCTTATTTAGTAGAGATAATTGTGCATGGGAGAGTTCCACTCCTGAGAGATTAATGACGTTATTATCACTCTCATCTATGTGTACTTCTTTCTTTTTGGTCTCCCGCGAGTTTCCACGTTTTCTCCGCGATCGTCTGGTTCGCGGCGTGATCGTGTTCCTGTGGATAAAAAAGAAGACGAAGAGGGAGCCTGTTCCTGATTTTTTGATCTGGCCCCATTAGATGTGATGGATGACCTGCTGTCGCTCCTAGATCTCCCATGGTTATCTCGTATACTCTCAGTAGAACCTTCAAAAGATACAGAGTGAGATCTCAATTCGCACTCTGAGTAGTCTGACTCCGCACCTGAGTTGTCAGCTGATCTTCCCTTTAAGATAGACTTATTAGGGTTGCTTTTAGACCATCCTTTGGATTGAGGTTTAAACCCCCTTGCTGTATTGGATCCCACATTCTCTCTTGTTTGAGGTTTCTGCCAACAATAAATTTGTCCTTTTATATAATCTACACGGTCTCGTTCGAACTTGCTGTGTTTTTTGTCACTTATTGTGTCCTCTATGGTCTCAATATTAGTCAGCAGGGTTTTGTCGTTTTTTATAAATTGATCCATTTTAATAAATGGCTTCAAGTTGTTCCTCAAAAGGTTTATTTCCAACATTAATTGCTCCTTTTCTTTTGACTTCTGCTGAATGATTAGTTCCATTAGCTTTAAAGAACATTGGTTTAGAGTATCAGTCCAGTCCTGCTCAAATTGCATATTGGTAAAGCCAAATGTTGGTGTCTTTTTTATTCGCAAACCTCGTGGTATTCTTTTACATCTAATATAGTTGTTCAATGAGGTGATGTCCCACCATAGGCGTATATTCAACACCAACAGTCTTTCTAGCTTTACAAAGTAATGTGTGAGGTCTGAAGGCTCCTCACATATAACCTCAGTACTTTCATTAAACAAGTGGGCAGCTTTTTTTGAACGTTTGGCATTATCCCCGCATGCATTGACATATGTATCCACATTTGTATCCTCTGATTCAACATCAATATCTTCCATGGCAAAAAAACAATATAATAGTATTGAATTAAAAATAAAAATTATTTATTAATATCTTGTTAAAAACTCTCATGCGTTGGCTGAAGCCTAAGTGCAAAAAACAGTAATCCTTAAATTCTTGAGTAAATAATGTCCTTTATATTTTGGAATTTTCCAGGATAGTCCAAATAAGCATATACAATTTACTTATTCACTTATTCACTTGCCCGTGAGCCATCAGGTAGAAATAGATTGCTAGAGAATATGGAATTACCCAGTATACCGAGGCTGCTAACAGGTAGTGCACACACTTTATGGCAACTTGATTGAAGAGAGACCCAGCAATGATTAATGAAACAATAAGCCTCCGGCATTGAAGATTCATCGACGATCTCATTATTATATGGGACGGCGATGAATCATCACTTGTAGCATTTATAAACACACTTAATATCAATAATGTTAATATCAAATTCACTTATGAACAAAATATAAATTGCATCAATTATCTGGACCTGCTCCTTTACATAGACCATGACATGCTAATCCAAACTGACATATTTCGCAAGCCAAACTCCCGAAACACACTACTGTCAGCCAAAAGTTGTCATCCACAATCTTTAATCAAAAGTATTCCGAGGGCCCAATTTGTAAGGTTGAGACGGATATGTTCTGATGACGAGAATTTCTCTTTGCAGTCACAAGCACTATTTGAGAGATTCCAAGCCAGGGGTTACAAATATACAGATATCCAGACAGCATACGAGTACGCTATGACTTTGGATCGCCCTGGAATCCTCGATAAAAAGAAAAAAGACAAACATCATAAGGGGTACATACAATCTAAGAGCAAGTATAGTGATATGAGTCCATTATTCATCACGACTTATAGTCGCCAATCCAAGCTTATATGCGACATTGTGCATAAACATTGGCACACCCTGTGCCTTGATAAGGATATTGCTGAGTTTACCTTGAAGGGACCAAAATTTTCATTCCGTAGGGCTAAGACACTAGCATCACACCTCTCGCCAAGTCACTTTCAAACTAAAACTGATCTTAAAAGAATTGGTAGTATTCCTAAAGGTTTTTATGCATGTGGAAATTGTTCCATGTGTAAATATGTTCATAGTACAAAATTTGTCCAAACTGACATCAATGGAAAAAAATATTTTATTAAAGAATTTTTGAATTGTAATACATCCTACACCATTTATCTTTTGAGATGTGGTTGCAAAAAATTGTATGTGGGACGAACCATTCGGCCAGTCAAGACCCGCATTGCCGAGCATGTCAGGCTTATTAAAAAAAATGATGTATCTCATCCAGTTCCCAGACACTTCTCCAGATGCCCTAAAGGGGGAATAGCCAACTTTTCCTATATGGCAATTGAACATATCCCTTGTAACGCTAGAGGAGGCCATAGAGAGGGGGTATTAAATAAACAGGAAATGTATTGGGTGTACACTCTGAACACACTCCATCCGGCCGGCATCAATCAGGAGTGGGAACTGAAACACTTCCTGATGGGGTAATGGCTAAGTTTTGGGGTGGGTTCACAGTGTTCACCCAATTACATTGTGATCTGGGAGGTGACATATTAAGTTACTGTCTGTCATGCGGTTGCCACTGTATTCATGGATATGAATTATGTGAATAAATTGATAAAATGTTTATATCCCTTTAAAGTGAATCTTGATACTGAAAATGCTTTATAAGTACTGAAAAGATTTTATAAGTACTAGATATATGAAATCCTTTGTTATACATCTGTATACTTCCATTAATTGATATAGCTTTATATACAGTAATAATAATGATGCTGGTAACTTAAAACATCAGTAGTTGTGTTTTTAAATTTATCCATTATATGTTCTGTTTTGTTTTTAAGATTTTTCATGTGTATGTTGTAAATACCTTGTTGTGCAGCCATTGCTATGGGGATTGTTGGGGGATAGTTATCCACTTTAATGATTAATCTACCACAGGTGAGGTTTAAATATGTTCCCTGTTTCTATTGGTGGCATACACTCACCACTCCCTATATCTATTTGGCTGCCATACACTATCAGCACTCTTTGAAAAAGTCCATAGCCTGGACGAAACATGTTAGAGTGGTTGCCTGATGTTTGCTGCTAGCGATCAATAAAGTTTTTTTAGACATCCATGCGTTGGCTGCTGAAGTTGCTGTGAACCACGGACCATCCTACCCCCTTCTTCCTGTGTCATCATTTCCGGAGGAGCACGCTGACGCCAGCTACACCAGAGGAGGAAGCCGCTGCAGAATTCCCTGCACCAACAGGGACGGCTTTTTCGTGAGTACTCCTAACCTCCACGCGGTATTTCAGGGAGATTATTGAGGCGGTTAGTGCCGGGCTGTGATTTACTTGGGGGCGCCCCTTAGGGAGGTGTCCCCCTGTACCTCTATCCGGCTTACTATTACCCAACTCCCTGTTTTCAATGCCGGAGGCTTATTGTTTCATTAATCATTGCTGGGTCTCTCTTCAATCAAGTTGCCATAAAGTGTGTGCACTACCTGTTAGCAGCCTCGGTATACTGGGTAATTCCATATTCTCTAACCCACCCAGGAAGCCTAAACATCCACCCTGTGGAAACTACCCCCAACACCCAACCCTGTACCCTATAACAAATCACCCCCTCAACACACAATCAGCACAGACAGTAATGGGCAAAAGCCCTATTAGCCAAATATGGCTAATAGTGGGTTTTCCCATTTAAATTTACAGTACTGTACATTATGTAGCCATGCCACCTGTGGCTACTAGTTTGCTTCCCTCTTGGCAGTAAGTCCTGGTACAAGCAGGCCTTGCCAGTAGTTGATATGGGGTTTGTCCTTCCTGGGTACTGCACTTGAGTGACAGCGGGAGGCTGTGACATCAGGCTTGGGCATGACCAATCATGAGTTAGACTTGGTGCCCTCCTCCTGGTTGTACTTAAGGGCAGGTACCTCCCAAATTTAGCAGTGCCTTTCCCCACTTGAGGAAGGCATGTTATACAGTGGAGAGGCTGATTATTGGGCCTTCTCCAGTCCTCTTCCCTCAGGGGGAGAGTGAGGGTGGACTATACTTCTGCCTCTGCTAGGGAGGTAGGGAAGAGCTAGGATGGCTGCGGGTGCCCTTGGCCTGTAGTGATGGTCCAGGGACCATCCTTCAGTGGTAGCTGAGATTTACTGCATCGGGCAGAAGCTTGCTTGTTACTGTGCTGTACAGAAGAGATAATACACCGTTCCTGTTGTTATACCTCCTGCCCGGTGCGTGACCTTACTGGGGGGGGAGGTAATAGTTCTATCATGGGAGATCACCTTCAGTTCCTGGAGTCTACGGCAGATGGAGGCGCTGCACTGCTAAAGAGATATGTAGGTTATGAACCCCAGAAGCCTAGTCCTGTGTCCCCACTACCACCGGCAGATGACTCAGCCATCCTGTTACCAGCAGGTATCATGCACCACACGATCCGTTATGGCCACATCTCATACCGGGTGGGGGAAACAGCGTTACAATTACAATAAAATAAAATACAAATTACAATACAATACAGTACAGTACTGTACAGTACAGTACAGTACAATACAATACAATACAATACACATTACAATAAAAACAAACACTAGCCATTTAAACATCGATTGTTATTGTGGTTACCTATTCCCTCAACGGGCACTTATCGACCAAAATGGGCACTCATATTCAGATAGCCTCGATAAGTGCTCGATAACGGCCTGTATCGATGCAAAATTTTATCTCCATCCGAAATTCGCTGACTGAGCAGCGATCAGGCCCTTATCGACCATTTTCGGATGGTTGATAAACTCCCGCTATTCAGAGACCCGCGAGTCGGGTGTCGTGGCCCATCGCAGCCCATCGCAGGCCTAAAAAATGATTTTATCCCCAAATCCAATTCCCCACAAAATTGTTGGACAATTGGTGGTGAGATGCCTCGATGAGCTGCGATGTGTCGGGACTTAGAAGAAATCAGGCCCTTTTCCTGCCTCGAACTGATGCCGGGGGTCTCCTGAGCTGATAGCCATTAATAGCAGCTCCGGACCCCCCGGCATGCATCCGAGGCAGGAAACATGCATGTACAGCAACTTCATTACCTTAGCGGCTAAACGCTAAGGCAATGAAGGGGTTAAACACCCGTGCCAGGCTTACAGTAAGAAACATACAGTACAATACAATACTGTGGCAAGCGGTGGTGGGTGAAGGGGGAATTTGGCCCTTAGTGGCTGTTTAGACCTTGCGGGGGGGTTGCGGGGGGAGTTAACCCCTTCATTACCTTAGCGGTTAATACCGCTAAGGTAATAAAGGGGTTAACCCAACCGCTACCCACCCGCAAGGTCTAAACACCCATCCTTAGGGCTAATACCCCCTTCACTCACCCGTCAGGCCTAAGCACCCACCCCAGACTGACTACACCCACCCTATACCCATTGAGTAGTATAGTGGTACATCATACCCATATAATAATAATAATATGGGTATGATAAGCCTCTATAGCACTCAATGGGCACCCTAATACAAATACAGTAATACACAAGACACACAGTAATAAAACCTAACTATACTCCCAAAAACACACTTCACTAAATACACAGTAGCCAGCTAATCCAATCTATAGAAGCAATTACAACATCAACAATGTAATTAATTCATTGTTTACATTGGTTAGTGTTACTATTCATTTTGAGTTGGTTTAGGGATTAATTGGTTTGATTGGATAATGGTTTAATTAATTCATTGTTGATGTTGTAATTGCTTCTATTGATTGGATTAGCTGGCTACTGATTTTATTTAGTGAAGTGTGTTTTTTGGGAGTATAGTTAGGTTTGATTACTGTGTGTCTTGTGTATTACTGTATTTGTATTAGGGTGCCCATTGAGTGCTATAGAGGCTTATCATGACCATATTATTATTATATGGGTATGATGTACCACTATACTACTCAATGGGTATAGGGTGGGTATAGTCAGTCTGGGGTGGGTGCTTAGGCCTCCAGGGTCAGGGTGGGTTAACCCCTTAATAACTATAGCGGTCAGGAACCGCTAAGGTGATTAAGGGGTTAGGGGCCATTAGAATTTATTTTTTTTCTATATTTGCTTTCTGGCAACGGAGGACAGAGGGACCTGCTGTTGTGGTAAGTATAACTGTATTTATTTATTTTATTTATGTATGCGACTGCAGTGTTTAATAATGGGCAAATAATATATTATCCATATCTGGACCGGGACATTTCCTTGCATAGGAGATAACGACACCCCATAAAGAGGCCTGTATCTCGGGAAGCAGGGGTCCCCGGACATAAAACCAACGTGGTTCAGCTCCGGAGACCCCCTGCACCTCTACACTATTAAAGAAATATATATTAAAATAAATAATTTTCGGGCGACATTTCAGCTGGGAGAGGCGGCTCTCTCAGAGCCGCTCTCTCTGCAGCAGAAATTAATCGCTGGTTTTTGCCTTTTCAGAGGCTCGATGCTCTCGCTGGCAGCAACTCGCCAGTTTTGGGCATGTTGCTATCACTGGTATTCGAGCCTTTCTGAATACCGTGATAGCAACGCCTAAAAAACAGTCATTTTAAATTCCCTGGCGATTTTTTTTATGAACACTCTCTGAATAAGGCCCATAATGTGACATTAGACAAATCAGACATTCTCCATATACTTTTCATTAAATGTTTAAAAAAATAAAAATAAATATATATATACTGTATATATATATATATTTTAAACATTTAATGAAAATTAAATATATACACTTAGTTATGTTATGGTGGGTTAAAAAAGTGACAAAAACCCTCCACAGCAAAGCATATTATAGCAAATGGAAATATTCCTGCATGTCTTAGACAGGTCTGCAACCCCGCCTTTCACCATTATCACCCAGCACACAACACTTCCACTGCAGCAAGGGATTCTGGGAAATGACATGCAAATGAGCGCACAGTGCCACCTTTTGCTTCAAAACCATTTTTAACATGGTTACCTATAGGCTTAAGCTTGCTGCATGGTCACAGCTTTGAGCACAGCCAGAGTTAAGATGCATAGCCAGTAAACCCACCCACAGACAGCCGTTTCGGCCTTAATGGGTCTCATCAGTGTGGGGTTGGTTAAACTGGCTATGCAAAAATGAAGCAATGAGGATGGTTTTTACCATACTTAGTTAAGTTATGGTGGGTAAACAAAAGTGACAAAAACCCTCCACGGCAAAGCATATAGCAAATGGAAATATTACTGTATGCTCATTTGCATGTCTTCGACAGGTCTGCAAACCCTGCCTTTCACCATTATCACCCAGCACACAGCACTTCCACTGCAGCAAGGGATTCTGGGATATGACATGCAAATGAGCACACAGTGCCACCTTTTGCTTCAAAACCATTCAACATGGTTCCCCTATAGGCTTAAACTTGCTGTATGGTCCCAGCTTTGAGCACAGCCAGGGTTAAGATGCATAGCCAGTAAACCCACCCACAGACAGTGTTTGACCTTAATGGGTCTCTTCGGTGTGGGGTTGGTTATATATATAGAGAGATATTGGTACCGTATATATATACATATATTTTTTACTTAATAAAATTATATATTAATAAAATGTGTATATGATTCTACATCATTTTCGATAATTGAATGGTCAAACAGATCGTTCTCCTTCATTTTCATACAACTGGCCCTTTATCTCCCTTTGCCTCATGCACCATAAACAAGGTTGTATGTACTTTGGACAGAAATATCTGCAAAATACAGCATTGTGTACATTGTTAGAGCTACATAAGGAAAAAAGGAAAACAAATGGTAAAGATTATACCTATTAATTCCTTTTACTCCAAGTGTTACAATACAAGTATAATAGTTGGACTAATGTGCAATAATAGTTGGACTAATGTGCACTCACCACTGAGAATATATTTCAAGATCCCTGTAAGGCTGGGTGCCTCAGTTCCCGGATATCCCTCTCAAGGTTATCCATGTTGTGAAGTACTACAAAATGGAAACGGGAACCTGTAACCAGTTTTACACCAAAAGAAGGGACAGTTGTCCCAAAGATCATTGCAGTTGGGGTAAAAAAAAAAAAGCCTCATTATACAGTACTGTCAAGCAAAGCAGCTGCACTTTGCAATAACCCCACTTTGGTGCAGAGATAATGTGTTTACTTTTTTATTTTTGTGTGCTGGTTTCTATTTCCGTTTGTGAAGTGTTACAATAGAAACCAAGACACTTGTTTACACATACAGTACTGTTGACACGAAAAACAAGATACAGTGTACTGTGTGGAATAATTACATTTGCACATCTGAAGATGTATAGAAATGGTGTGTCACACCTCAATATGAGAAGCAAATGCAGAAAGCTACAGTAGATGCATTCAAGTGACTGGGTTTTAGATCGGTATGAGATCAGGACAGAGGAGTTTGTATGAATGTAGGGCTATATAATTGAGCAACCTAAGGCCTTCAAAAGAGTGAATTAATGTTCTATAGATAGATACACTAACCTACAGGTGCGCCAACGAGTATTCTAAAACTTGTCTTAAACTTGCCTTGGAAAATCTGGGGCTATCACCAACAAGATCCAGGTACATGCTGCACACATTTCAGTGACATTTCTGCAGAGACTAATGGCCCATCGGATTAACACAGCAGGGGTCCCTGGCAGTTTGAATGGGGCTGCCAGTGACCCGTGCTGTGTTAATCCGATGGGCCATTAGTCTGTCTGTAGAAATGTCACTGAAATATTGCAGCATGTACCCAGCATGTACCTGGCTCATCATCATCATCATCATCATCATCATCATCATCATCATCATCATCATCATCATCATCATCATCATCATCATCGTCATCATCATCATCATCGGTGAAGGGCGTGTAACCCCGCCCCATAGGTCTAGGTACTGACAGGCCTCACACCATATACATGTGAGCCAGTCAGTACCCTCCCAAGGTATGACACTCTAACTGCCGGTTTAGGCCTGCCCCTGGATAAGCAACATAGTACCCATCCAGGCTACAACTGCAGTCTAGGCCCTGTGCAGGAGTTTAACCCCAATCCTACATGTTCCAATCAGGGCTTATAGTGTTTAGACCAGTAGAAGGCTATAGAAAGGGCCACTTGGCTGCACAGAGAAGAGTAAAACCTAATATTTTTTTATTACACCAATTGAAACTGAATTTTCCACATAGAGGTTTTAAAAGGATGCATTTTGCAATATTAGTGTCGTAACATGATTTCAATTCGGATGGTTTCTGCAGCAACCATTGTTATATTATATTTTTATATGATACATTTGCTTCTTCTACTAACCCTGGTGAAGGGGCTTAAACATATTTTTTTTCCAAATACAAATGTAACCTTCATTTTATTTTCTACACTTGGTGTGCCCAGAAATTTGTCTATGCAGATATCTTCCTGATCACATTTGTGTGCTATAATCGATTGGAGGAACCCCCTGTAATCTTCAGGGCCATGCTCCTTATGGATTGGTGTCACACCTGTGAGCACTTGACTTGCATTTGGCACAAGGGTTAATACATAGCTACCTAGCTGTCCCACTTTTCCGATTCCACTAAGATCCCTCAAATGAACAATATCTACCCATGCGAGCATGTGACTTTGTTTTGCAACCAGGGTTAATACACACAGCTGCTCTAGAGAACTCGCCTTTCTCAAGTGCAAGGTACTTTCAATTAATTAATGTTTACCCCTTACTCGATTGCAATTATAGCTATCTGCTTCCACCACCCAAGAAATATCAAATATGAAATTTGCAGAGTCTAAGGTCCCTGTTAATTAATAAAAAACTATGCACTTAACAAAAATCTGTTGTAGCAAAATGTGTCTGAACATTTACTTTACTCTACACAAGGCGTGCAAACAGTTCATTCAAAGCCCAAAGCAACACTTATTAAAGTTTTGTTTTAATATTCAGATGGAACTATATGTATGTGTAATTGGCCCCAAATAGTGTTCACCCTGTCCACGGCTTCGCCGAACACCTAGCCCCACTGAGTTGCACTGAGCCGCTACTGAGCTGCTTAAACTTTGTTTGTGGTCAGATGGAATTATTATTTGAGTTATTGCAGTTTAGTGCATGTCCTCCAGGTGGCACACTGAATATCTTTGCCTATGATATTCTGAATGCTACAGTGCAGTGTCTGAAGCAGATGTCTAAATTAAAGATAAAATGTATACATGTGTCTTTGTCTGACCTTGTACAGTACAGTACGTATCTACAGAACTGTTGCAGTTTCAAGTTTTATTAAAAAAACAGAATACATTTACGGAATCTGTGTCATACAGTAACATCTGTGCTGTGCGGCGTGGGACATGGCACATACAGTACAAAACCTGGCAGCAAAAGACTGGCTGGCCTGCAGTTAAGCATATATGATATGTTGCACCATTCAAGTCAGGACAGATAAGAGAGCAACTCTATCTGAAATCTACAAGTATATCGTTGACAAGTGTTAATACTACAAAAAATCACCAAACCAAGAAGGGTGGAGGAATTCTATAAAACACAGCTTAAGCTGCTGTAGAATGATGGCTTTATTAGAATACCTACACAGGCGACACACTTTATTCGAGCTGGGCTAGTCCCACGAATTCGGGTATACTCGGGTGTATTGAGGTTTGTGACTGTTTTCTGCCCGAGTGCATTGCGTTATTTTCCAGGCAGGGATTGAAGCATTTTATTCCCGCTGGCTGCAATACTGCACAGTATATATATATATATATATATATACTGCATTACAATTCATGAATTTATGCCATCTGGTAGACACACGAAGCATTGCAGCCTATTAATTCCTAATCATTATCATTTAACAGATCAGCCGCCCGTCAGCCAGGCATGAACCATGGCTGGGAAGGCAAACACAACGGGGCTTGTCTGAGGTGAGGAGCGGCGCATTCCAGGTATCTGCCAGGTACATACTGGGTATTTGCTCGAATAAAGTGTGTCGCAGCAGTAGATGTCCCGGCAACAAGGGGGGCTGCTGGGTGTGGCAATCATCTTGGGTGGCTATGTTCGATCATGGCAACTTTTGAAGGAGAAAGATATCAGTCGGGAAATAGAAATTGACTAATAGACCTTCCCAAACTCGTCCCTCCAATCTGTCCCCACCAGTTATCAGTTCCAATCTGAGTGCCTGCTCCAATACCATTACAACCAACACTGAAGAAAGGATGAACCTACATCCCAACTACCTGTTCTTTTGAAAGCTCCTTGTATTGTCCCCGAATATATTTGAATATAGATATCATATCCCCTCTTAGGCACCTCTTTTCTAATGTAATACATCTAATTTAGCTAGTCTCTCCTCATAAGTTAGATTGTCCATCCCCTTTATTCATTTGGTGGCTCTTCTCTGCACTCTCTCTAGTTCCATAATATATTTTCTTAGGATTGGTGCCCAAAATTGTACTACATAATCAAGGTGTGGTCTTACTAATGCTTTGTAAAGGGGCATAATTATGTTTACTTCCCTTCCATCCATTGCCCGTTTGATGCAAGATAAGATCTTGTTTGCCTTTGCAGCTACTGCATGACCTTGGGCACTATTGCTAAGCTTGCTATCTACAAGCACTCCTAAATCCTTCTCCATCAAGGATTCCCCAATTTATCCCCATTTAATTTATAATTCGCCTTTTTATTCTTGCATCCCAAATGCAAAACCTTACATGTATCTGTATTTAACCTCATCTGCCATTTACCTGCCCACATTCCAGTCTCTCCAAGTCCTTCTGAAGAGAAATTACATCCAGCTCTGATTCTATTACCTTACACAATTTAGTATCATCAGCAAATATGGAGACTTTGCTCTTGATGCCAACCTTAAGGTCATTAATAAACAAGTTAAAAAGCAGTGGTCCCATTATCGATCCCTGAGGTACTCCACTCACGACTTTAGCCCAACCTGAAAAAGTTCCATTTATGACAACCCTCTGTTGTCTGTCCTTTAACCAGTTTTCAATCCATGTGCATATATTATTACTGAGTCCAATTTTCTTTATTTTGTACACCAACCTCTTGTGTGAAACCGTATCAAAAGCCTATGCAAAATCTAAGTAGACCACATCAACTGCATTACACTGGTTTAAATTCCTTCTTACCTCCTCAAAGAAACAAATAAGGTTAGTTTGGCATGATATATCCTTCATAAATCCATGCTGAATATTACTAATAATTTTGTTTTCCATTAGGTATTCCTGAATATTATCCCATATTAAACCTTCAAGTAGTTTCCCCACTATTGAAGTCAGGCTTACAGGTCTATAATTCCCCGGTTGTGATCTAGCTCCCTTTTTAAATATAGGCACCACATCTGCTTTACGCCAATCTTGTGGTACTGAGCCTGTGGAAATGGAGTCCTTGAATATTAAATATAATGGTTTGGCTATTACTGAGCTTAACTCCTTGAGAACTCTTGGATATATGCCATCGGGGCCAGGTGCCTTATTTACTTTAATTTTTTCAAGTCACTTATGAACTTCTTCCTCAGTTAACCAATTGTTCATTAATATGGAGGTTGTGGCTTCTTCTTGTGGCACTACTATTGAACTTGATTCTTCCCTGGTAAACACAGAGGCAAAGAATTTGTTTAATATCTCCAATAATCTGCCTACCCATCTCACACTGAAAGGGTCCTATATTTTCTTTTCTCATTTTTTTTGTTATTAAGGTACTTAAAGAACTTTTTTTTAGGGTTGACCTTACTTTCTATTGCAATCCTTTTTTCATTATCCATTTTTGCTAATTTGATTGCCCTTTTGCAATTTTTGTTACAATCCTTATAATTCTGATACGATGTCTCCGTCCCTTCTGACTTAAAGAATCTAAACGCCTTCCTCTTCTTGTCCATTTCCTCCCCTACCTGTTTATTTAGCCACAGTGGTTTTGACTTATTTCTTTTATACTTATTACCCAAGGGAATACACTGATAAGTATGCTTTTCTAACAATGTTTTAAAGACTGCACATTTATCTTCTACATTTTTCCCTGTTAAAACTTTATCCCAATGTATTACTTGTAGATTAGACCGCAGTTTATTAAAATCTGCCTTTCTAAAGTTTAAGGTCTTTGTTGAACCCAAGTAATCTGTTTTTTAATAATTTATTTCAAAAGAGACCATGTTATGAGCACTGTTACCCAAATGTTCCAGGACTTGAATATTTGTTATTACTTCTACATTGTTTGATATGACCAAATCCAGTACTGCTCCTCTCCTGGTTGGTTCCTCAATAATTTGGGTAATATAATTGTCTTTAAGCACCTCCAAAAACCTGCTTCCTTTAGTTGTAATGCTAATCTCATTGCTATGTCTGGATAATTAAAATCCCCCATTATGCAAACATGACCCAGTTTTGATGACTTCTTCATTTGCAAAAGTATTTTAGCTTCCTCAATCTCACAGATATTTGGTGGTTTATAGCATATTCCCACAAAGATTTTCTTTATACTTTTACCTCCACTGCTAATTTCTATCCACATTGTCTCTACATTTTAATAATTCCCTTCATAAACATCATCCGTTATAATAGGTTTTGGTTCCGGTTTAACATATAAATTTACTCCACCTCCCTTGTATTTGTTTGATCCTTTCGAAAAAGGGAATAACCCTCTAAATTAACTGCCCAGTCATGAGTTTCATCCCACCATGTTTCAGTAATGCCTACAGTATGATATCATACTGCTCCCTTGCAGCTTTTAATTCAAGTTCCTCCATTTTATCTGTCAGGCTTCTTGCATTAGCAAGCATGCATTTCAGTTTTTTTTCAGCCTATACTATTATCTTATCTGCTCCTTCCTTTCTGTGCCCACATGGTTTAGTCTTTAGAAGTTTTCTAGTATTATCTGTATTTACTATGTGTGTCTCACTGCTTGTCAAACTTGCACTTTCCCCCATTCTACCTCCTTACCACATTGTATCCTCCTCTATTCCATTTAGTGAATTATCTCTTTCATTCCATTTCCCCCTCCATCCTAGTTTAAATTCTCCTCCAACCTTTTTAGCATTCTCCCCCCTAGCACAGAAGATCCCTCTTCATTGTGGTGCAATCCGTCCCTAGAATATAGATGGCACCTCTCAGAAAAGGAGTCCCAGTGCTCTAAAAACCCAAACCCCTCCTTCCTGCACCACTTTCTTAGCCATGGATTAACCTCCCTGATCTCTAACTGTCTCCTTGCGGTAGTGCATGGCACTGGTAGTATTTCAGAAAATACTATCTTGGAGGTCCTTGCCTTAAGCTTTTGGCCTAGATCGCTGTAATCATTTTTTAGGACCCTCCATCTTTCTCTAACTTTGTCATTGGTTCCAACATGTACCAAGACCGCCGGGTCAATCCCAGCTCCCCCCAACAATCTGTCTACATCTTATTCTCTACATAGCTATTAGGCATAGAACCTGGAGGGTGATCTGAGAAGGTTATTTAGGGATGATGGGGTTCAGCTATCGGATATCAGTAAACATATTCTGATCCTGGCACGGCATAGCGTAATGGAGAAAGTTGTGAGCTCTGGCAGCTCACAAGTTTAAAGTATGTTAAACTACCTTATTAGTGGTGTGATTTGGTCAGTATTATCTCCTTTAACTTCCACTTTTTAGTTGGGATTAATGGGGAAGGTGGTGTCATGCCTGATAACTACCAGAATTCTTAAAAATTCAAAAAAGCATTTGATTCTGTCTACACCTCAGCTGTTTGTTTTTAATTAAAATAATTTTGTTTTAACGATTTTGAACGTTGACATAAAAAATACAGGACATAAGAAAATCGCATGTTTTGTTACAAAGATAAAAAAGAGGGAATAAGGACCTATGCAACTTGGGATGCCCAAGATAAAAAGGGTAAAGGTATGGGTGCTACAGGCAAAAACCTAGTAAAGGCAACAATGTACCTGCTAATGAGACTTACCTTGACGTGGTTAGCAGGTTTGGCATTATTTGATCAAAGGATGTATACCAAAAGTCTCCTTTTTTCTTATAGGTATTTACACCATACATATATTTATATTCCCCATTGATTGCTATCCCAAAGGGATTCACTTTCTGTTTTGCACATTTGTATGGCCATTTCCTTCACTAGCTGCATGCTCTTTACATGGAGAAGCGCAGTGATTATATATTTGTTTTACAAATGCAACAATGTAGTAAGCATGGAGGGGGCCATGCACACCAAAACATGATGCAATCAAATTAATGCAAAAAAGTAATTTAATGACTGAACACAGACATAAACATCCTATGTGTTCAGTCATTAAATGACTTGTTTGCATGAATTTGATTGCATCGTGTTTTGGTGTACACGGCCCTCTCCATGCTTACTACATTTTTACAAAGATGTAATTATAGCAATGTTTATGGATCAAGTTAGCTGGCAATACATGCAGTAGTACCATGCTGAAAAAGAGTAGAGGATCTACAGATGTTTAAAAATATACATTTATTTGCAAGAGTAATCCAACATTCCTGCCATTCCTTGACACAGGCTTCCTAGTCGGCCGAAACATTGGATTACTCTGGCTAAATAAAATAGTATTTTGCAAAATCCGTGGAGCCTCTACTCGTCTTCCACTTGGTACTCTGCATTTGTCTCTATATTTTGTGTTATCATAACCTAGAAACACAATTGCAGGAGTATTTCTTCAGTTCAATTATTGTACCATTGTTGAATATTTTGATGGTAATCCCGGTTGGATGAAATAATCCATTTATTTTCTTGATCCTAAAAGATTGTAATACAATTTCTCTATACACTTAGGAATATATGTCTGAACTTAAAGAGTAATTAAGAGAAGAAAGAAGAAAAAAAGAATAGAGAAAGAACATAAATGAATCGTAACATCAAATATAACAAATGAATATAACAAAGCCCCTTAATCTGCACCGATAGAATGTATGTGAAGTTCATGATAGCATATGTCTATATTAGAGTTAAAGATTGTAAATTGTATTGACAATACAAATTGTTCTACACAAAGCAATAGAATTTATGAAATGAGAAACTATAAAGGAACAATCTTATTTGTTGTCAATAATACATTATGCTTCATGTGAAATTTTCTCACTCACCCACACCATTACCCTTTAATATAAGTCATGCAAAGGGAATAATGGTGGAGTGGGTAAGTACTGATGTAGCATCTTGTAAAGTATGTATCAGCTTCCGTAGAGCATGTGCTGATGCACAGTGTTCAAAGGGTTGACCGTCCACGGCACCATGCACAGCGGATTATAATGTTCCATCGGGATTAAAACAGTGGGGTCCGTGCATCTGAATGGGATTCCCACTGTTTGAATCCTACCGGGATTGTAAGATATGCACAGTAAGAGTGAAACTACCTTCTTCACCAACTCCCTCTACCCAACCATAAAAATTAAAATACAATACAAACACCTATACACCCATTGATGACAATGAATTGGTAACCTAAAAAATATGAGCACCAAATAAAATACATGACATTTAAATAAAAACAAAGATTTGCCAAAAAATGCTTTGGTTGTCAAGGTGCTTATCTATACCCTCAAAGGGACATAGATACACATATTTCCAGTCAATGGCATATTAAAAAATATATACAATTAAATAAAATAAAATGAATGTGTTTCTCACCTTTTGCTGGGATGAAAATTCACCATTCCTCCTCTAACTGCGGCACCAACTCTTGACCCATGACACAATAATCCACATCACCATGATGTGCAGAATCCATGATCCTCTGTTAATTGCATAGGAGTCTCCGGTAAGTTCTTTGTTCCTTCCTTCTTTTCTTCCTTCATTTATTTTTTCTTCTCTCCTTTGTAATCCAATCGGTCCAGTAGATGTTGATCCGACAGCTTCTTGGGCTAAAATGAGACATGCAGACCTTATATAGGGCCTGTGTCATCACATTTGATTGACAAATAGTACATCACCAATCCGATTGGTTGATGTACCATGTGACTGCTTACATTATTTTTGCAGAAGTTATGTTATCTTAAAGGAAGGGAAGCATATGCTACCTGATTGGCTGGCTTCCTTCCCTTTAAGATGATGTCACATCATTAAAAAAAAAGGAATTGGATATATATAGGTAAATTTGGTAATTTTATAAATGTCCAAATTAAAATATATTGAAGTGTAATTTTAGTTAATATCAAATTAATATTTGTAAATAAAAATATTAGTTCATTACATGAAACCAACTAGAGAGATGACTCAATGCTCAACCTAATACAACATTGAAATACACACTAGGGTGCAATGGGTTGCGAACATACAGTACAGTACATAGAACAACAAGTTAACTCAAGGTTAACAAAAAGAACCCAGTTAGCTGCACTCAAAGTAATTTATTCAGCTATAGTAGCCTGGGATACCAATTGTCCACCCAGTAGGACAATTGGTATCCCAGGCTATTATAGCGTAATAAATTACTTTGAGTGCAGCTAATTGGGTTCTTTTTGTTAACCTTGAGTTAACTTGTTGTGCTATTCATTAAATGAAATTCAACATACATAGCCCTGATGAAATTCGCTGTGTCGGAAGAAACGCATAGGGTCACGTGGTACTAGCAAACTACGGAGATCAAGCAAAGTGCCCAGCAGTACAGACGCCAAAAAGTGAGGGAGGAATTTTCCAGAGTTGCTCTCCATCGACAGACTCTCACAGACCAGGAACAGCAGGCTGTAATCTCGGGTTACCGGAGGAATCTGCACAAGGTGACACCAGCAGTAGGGAGGTCTTACAAAACACTCCATGACAGAGCTTTCTGATGGCGGTCTGAAGACGTGATGGTGCATGAGCTTGGTCATTTAACGCCTTTTATCTTGTGGCATATTGTGAGTTTGCAATTGTCTTAGTTCATGTCATTAAAACCTAGTTCTCAGATTTTACAGAAGGATCGGGCGCTTCTTTCTCTTTTCGTTTCTCTAATAGGTATTTTCTGGGAGTTTGTTGAACCCAGGGAAGAAGCTGCCAAGATCCACAATCACCATCATCAAGGTTTATTTAGTATTGGAATACAAATCACCTACTGTACATGATCTATCTGACCCATGAACTTTGGACAATATTTCAAATCTTTGTATTATTCATGTATTATACATGATTCACATGTATATTTTTTAGATTTTAACATCTCACAATTTTTTATAGTCTTCCTAGTTTCTACTACCTACATACATTTATTCACATTGTTATTGTTTCCTGTGAAGTAACATAATAGTCATCTGTGTTTTTTTCCCCATTAGATCATAACCGGGTGTGTTACTACTGTATATTAAGCGCTGTCTATTCATGTATTATTTTATATATATATATATATATATATATATATATGTGTGTGTGTGTGTGTGTGTGTGTGTGTGTGTGTGTGTGTGTGTGTTTGTGTTGAATTTCATTTAATGAATAGCACAACAAGTTAACTCAAAGTTAACAAAAAGAAACCAGTTAACTGCACTTAAAGTAATTGGGACACCCATGTCCCATGTCTAACTGGGTCACCCATACCGCGTACTACCTCTAATACAGAGCAAGGTTATAGATGGGTTGGGCTGTTACACACACACACATTCCCCTAAAATCAATCGAATCATTTATATTTATATATATATATATATATATATAACTTGGGAGTTAACCAAATGTACCTACATTATTCTGCCATGGTCTAAAACCAGGACCAAAACCAAATAAAAATATTAGTTCATTAAATGAAATTATACAAATGAAAATATATATTGAAGTGTAATTTTAGTTCATATCAAATTAATTTTTAAATAAAAATATTAGTTCATTAACCATCTTCCAATTCTAACTGCAATGTGATGCAGACCCTATAAGCCATAACAACAGTTTCCAATTTCCCAGCTCCCCGTCTTTACCTTCCTTCTATGGTGTTTTAATTGGGTTATTCATACCTTCTCCCCAAAAAACTAATCAATTATTTAAGTAATATCTGAAGGGTAGTGCAGTGGGTATATGCTCATGTGATGAAAGGAACAGGGAAAAATAAAAGAAGTAGACTTTAGGGGGTAATTTATCAAAGACTCAAGGCAATAAAACCAGGACAGCAAATTTGCATCAAATTTATCAAGGACATTTTTGTTAAATGAAATTGATGGGATATTATGTTTTCTTAAATCCAGGGTATTATTTTTTCACCAGTGTTGCCGCCAGCATTCTTTCATAAATAACTTGCTTAAAAACTGCTTATCTCTCTCTCTCTCTGTAGAATTTGAGAATTCTTTTTTTGTACTGCAACCTGACCGAGCTGCAGCTATTCCCTTAATTCCCCAACCTAAATATTATTTTTATTGTTTGTAAACATGGATAAAGGGAGGCCAGAAAATTAGACATTAACAAGCCTTAATGCCAACTGCACTCTCCACAGCCTTGTACCATCAGCATCTGCCCTTCTCTTACTATAGGTCCAACACTGCACCCTCTGTTCTTTCTGTTGCAAGCAGCTACAACCCTGTGGAGACACAGTACCAGCATAAGGATGCTCTCGGCCGCACAGAGAAGAATTCAAGGTGAACTTGGAGGAGTCTTTGAGGTCCTTTTTATGGCTGCACAGTTGTAGCAGATGGTATTGAACAATAACGCATTGCCTCTGGTGCAAGTTATAACTCTTTATCATGTGATTTACAATGCAAAAAATTGAGCGTTAACACTTCAGATCATGATATTTTGCAAATGTATTGCCCAATTTGGCATGTTATGGCATGATAATGGCTGCATTAACATCAGCTACAATACATCTTGCAAGGTTATTCTATGGCACTGAGGAAATGAGATTCCCCCTCCGTAAGTAGCTTGTAACTTTGAACATCTGCATGCATAAGAACTGTTACCACCTGTTATTGTCCCACAGTACCACATATTTTGTTTGAAGAGCAACAATTCCTGACTAACAATAGGTTTTCGGGTCTTAGAGCTATATTTACTAAGCAATAATGCTCCATAATACACTTTCTGGGTTTGAGAGACACTTTACTTTCTCTTCACTTGAATGGAATAGGGTGTCTTACAGCTCTAGAAAGCATGAAGTACCAAATGTAATAATCAAATTATGTGTTTCTGTGAGTCTGTGTCCAATTTCAAGTGAATTTGTTCTAAACCGTAGCACGTACTGTAGATGGTCACACTCAGAGAATATTGGATATTTGCCAGTTTTGCATACTTGAAAGAAATGTTTGCAAATCACTAGGGGAGAGTAGGAAAAGGTAATGAGTGAAGAGAAGGAAACAAGTAACCTGAAGTTGTCCTCTTAAAAAAAATAGTCCTGATGAAGGTACTGTATTATAAGAACCGTTTACCTGGAATAAAGTAAGAATCATTTATTAAAATTTTGGAGTCTCGTGTGCTACATCATGTGTACTGTATATACAGTATGAAGAAATGAGAGCAGTTGCAGCATCTGCTGATGAGAGCACCCAACAACTTTTACAATGAACCATGGAGCAGTAGTATGAATAAGGTGTGCACTACAGTATTTGCAACCATTATTGATGTATTTTAAACAAAACAAATATACTAAGATGTGCATGCATTAGATGGTTTTGTACATTTAAGAAAAACAATGGATGAAATCCAAGTGTACCCAAATGTAAACAGTGACAAATAACACATTAACATACAGATGATTGACTCTTGAGACATGTAAAAAGGCAAAAAGCATGTACACCATGAGGTAATATGATTATTGGGTTAAAGCATATTCACTTACATTCATCCCTTTGAGATTAAGGCAGAAAACCTCACAACGACAAGAAAGATAGAAACTAATAAGCACAGAACAGATATACAGTAGCTACAGTGAGATAGTCTTATGTCTAATACCTTTAGGAGAATGTTATCAGGAAAGATCCCATCAAACTGCAATAAAAGGGTATGAGTAAACTGCCTAACACTAGATTTATTTTATCAGCTCCACTGTAGTGAAAGCTGTTCCTCAATGAAGATAAATGGATGACTCTATCATGTTTCTGTGCAGACTTACTTAAGCAGCATATTGTCTAACATATGATTTGTGAGGTTTTACAGAATAGAAACTAACTGAAATATATCATGACTGTCAAATCCTAGAATTCCTATGGGTCTCAGATACAATAGAAGCCCTTTCATTACATTTAATGGCTAATATAAACTAGCTTGTAGTGCTCAAAGGAGAACCCATAAAACCATGGGTTCTTTATCAGACATGGGAAATGTGTAATTTCTTAGAAAAAAAAAAATCCTATTTATTATAAATGTCCTGTTTCACTTTTTTTCATTTTCTTTTTTAAATATTAAATTGAGTGTGGTAAATTAATAATGATCAAAATGTATATAGCAAATAAGGTATGATGATTTTTTGAGGCATTAAGAATTTGATACACTAAATCCAATGTATGTGTGGACCAGTGCAATATCACATATTGGATTATTAAGTATAGGGCTAAACAAGCAGTCAAATATTTTTTGGGACTCCTTCTGTATTTCATTTTGGGATGCCATTAGATCCTGAAGAATATACTGTAGAGGCATTCAGATGAGTAGGCCTTGTCAAACATTTATTTACAGTTCCTTATACATTCTTCTAGCACTAAAGGGGTTTTAAAATACATGAATTGTTGAATTCATTTTTATGCACTTATTTGCATGACGTTTTAATTTAATTTTGCATTTGTTTGGTAGATATGTCTCTTAACAAAATGACTGGCATTACAAGACACAAAAGAAAAAGAAAATATAATCCTACACATATGTTTATTACACAGATATAGCTGTATTTACTGTTTTCGTGACCAAACAAAACCAAGTCTACTGTAAATCCCCGGAATTTATTTGCATGTTGCGGTCCAGTTACTATTACTGTGCCACGGCTGCAAAATAGAGTTGTGGGATCTTGTAGTACTCTGTAGTAACAATAGGTGGTGCTAATGTGTCTTCTTTAATCTAAATGCAATGTAACCCAACCCCTTATTCCAATACTTTTAACTTAAATGCAATGTAACCCACTCCTTATTCCAATACTATTAAACTAAATGTAATGCAACCCACTCCTTATTCCAATACCATGAATCTAAATGAAATTTAACCCACTCCTTATTCCAATAAACTGTTTTCAATGTGGAAAAAACTTTAGATGATTAAAAGGTTTTCTTAAATATGAATTTTGTATTAAAGTGAATGAGAACTTATACATAAATAACAGATCGAGAAATAATACAATCTTGTTATAATAATACAATCTCCTTCCATCTTCTTCTTGCTATCTGTTGTACAGTTTCACCTGTAAAATAATTGAGAATAAATAGATACATTAATTACACTGTGCTGCTGTGTCGTGCACATGTGCGTTCTATGTAAACTGCATGGAATGCATATGCATTTAATTGAATTTGTGCACATGTACAGTATAGGTATTATCAATTGACTGGAACGCATACATGATCTTAATAATCCATTATTCCATGATGTGTTTCCTACACAAACAAGGTATTGACGTTGATCAAATTGCTGAATCTGCAAAAAAGGATGAAAACAAGGATTAAAGAATGAAATAAAACATTTGCCCTCCTACCCCCAAAAAAATGAATGTATTAAACATTGTATGTATTTAAACAATACATTTTTGAGTCATCAATTTAATTGCATTGTAATGTATGTCTTTATTTATATAGCACCAAAAGTGTACTCAGCACTTCACAAAGAATACAGTACAGGGAATTCTACTAATACATTAAGTCAGCAAAATAAAATAGGAACAAATCCCTGACCCGAAGAGTTTACAATCTACACTGGCGACACACTTAATCGCACTACGGCCAGATCCGCAAGCCGGGAGATTTCCCGGCTTGCTAGTGGCCGCCCCTCGGCGTGCCGCGCGTCACCGACGCGCGGTCACGCGTCATCGGGAGCCTGCGCCCCCTGCACGCGCGTCCAGGGCTCCCCGAGGGAGCCCTGGTGTCCCGCGATGTGGGAGACGGCGGCAGGGGGTTCCGGGGGACCCGGCGGACCCGGCAGCGGTAGGGAGAGCGCCCCGATCGGAGGGCGCTCTTCCGCTGCTTCGGCGCGCGCCCGTCACCCTCTGGTGCGCGCCAGGCTACTGCTGCGGCCGAGAACGGGCAAATGCTCGAATAAACTCGGCCGCAGCAGTAAGAGGTATGATGGGAAACTTACAGAGCCAGCAGGTGAGGGAATAAGTGTTGTAGATGGCAGTGCTTCGTCACAACGGCTGGTAGAAGTGACTGTGGGTGTGGAACAATAGCCATGAGTGCAGGCTATTGGGATGCTTGATTTGGGGGGTGAGTTTAAAGGCTGGTCAGGATTAAATCAGACGGTTAACACCATTTGCATGTGAGGAGATGCAGGGAGGCCTGGGTGAGAGCAGGTGTATTTCTGTCTGGGTTCAGGAATATTAGACAAATCTCCAGCAGGAAGGGGTATAAAGAGTATGGGAATAGAGGATTTGTGGGGGTGCTTTTAATTGAGGGATAAGGAAGTTGTTGGGAAAGAGGTGTATAAATAATAACAGCGTATGGGCACAGACATAGGTGGAGGGAAGGAGAGATGAAGAAATATGGATAGGAGGGGAGTGGAGAAGTTGGAGAGAACAGATACGTTTACAAAGAAGTCAGGAGACATTAAACAGAAAAATCCATACGGAGGGAGGGCATAGTGAGATGCAGGAGGAGAGAATAATTCAATGATTACTCCCGCTCACAGTCCTCAGATGCTATAAAAATTAATTGATTGTGTCTTTCACAGTATTGAGTTCTGCAGTAGTATATTTACACTGCTTCCCAAGTTCATCTAAAATAGCTCACCTCAATTGTTAGGAATAGCCAGTCAGCATATCTTTGAAACGTCACATGGTGTTGGGAGATTAGCTGGGCAAATCGACTTGCGATTTCCTGCTGTGTGACACATATCTTTGTAAAGTTTCCCCTTGTGTTATTGGAAGCGGGAAGTCCTCAAATGGAACCCAAGGATAGTTATACCGGTGCGTCTCTGCCTCCGTGGTGCCACAGGTGTGTTTAGAAAAAGGGCATAGGTAACTCCTCGGGATGCCACTTTCCTGCAGGTCAGTCCCAGTAAAAAAGGGACTTATAGTCACAAAATCATCATCACTGTATTAGTTGTGTGTGCTAGATGGTGTGCTCTCTCTTGCTGTTGTGTACCCATAATTGTATAGAGACCCACCATGTGCCTCTCCATTTGGTCCATTCTCTCCAAAAGAAGGTCTATTTTTCAATCCATTATGTTTTTATCTCTTCTCCAGGTGTGCTGGCTGGGCATGATCAATGGCTTGTCTGGCCACTTGTATACTGTACATGTATCTTGTATAGAGGCATCAAAATTGTCCATAATAAAATTCACTTGAAATTGCAAGCTGCATCTGATCAAGACACCAGTTACAGGTTGACTCGAGCTTTGTACTACAGATGCAGTCTTTCCTTAGGTCGGTAGCGTATGGGGGAAATTCTTCAGTAACTCAGCAGCTCGCAACGGCCCAATCTATAGCAGATTTAATGGCCTATCGTATTAACACAGAAGGTTGGTTGAACATACAGTAATATTTCCTTTGCTATATGATTTACTGTGGAGGGTTTTTGTCACTTTTTATACCCACCATAACCTTAATAAGTGTGGTGAATACCTACTCTTAGGCTCAAACCAGCATAGCCAGCACAACCAACCTCACACTGATGATACCCAGCAAGGTTGAAACATGTCTGTGAGTGGGTTTACTGGCTTTGCATCTCACCCCAGCCTATGCATAAAAGCTGTGTTTAAAGCAGCATGCATGGGTTGTTCATTTAATATGAGCTTGAGACAAAAGGTGGCACTGTGTGTTCATTTGCATGTCATTTCCCAGAATCCCTTGCTGCAATGCAAGTGCTGTGTGCTGGGTGATAATGGTGAAAGACAGGGTTGCAGACCTGTCTAAGACATTCAAATGAACATACAGTAATATTTCCATTGAGATATATATATAAACGTTGATCTGTGTATTACATTTCTGCTATTTTTGCACAAGACCTGGAGTGCCTGTTATTCTATTTCTATGCCATTTTTTTGCCGTTCATGCACCCAGGCATGCCACTATAATCCCTGTATGTATGTGTGTGTGTATATATATATATATATATATATATATATATATATATATATATATATATATATATTGCAGTAAAGTAGGTGCTTATCCCATATAGACAGTAGTTATAAATGAGCTCCTTACCAGGCAGATCCAGAGTCCCAGGCCCACAAAGCAAGGAAGAGACAGCACACTCAGTAGTATCCAAAAAAGAAGTGTATTAGTAGAAAACAGGTGAATGTGCCTGTTTTCTACTAATACACTATTTTTTTGGATTCTACTGAGTGTGCTGTCTCTTCCTTGCTTTGTGGGCCTGGGACTCTGGATCTGCCTGGTAAGGAGCTCATATATATATATATCCACTGCTGAATGAATACCTCTCCAATGATCTTCCAGGTATGTTGGTTTCAAGTCACTTTTCCCCAACTGTCCTTCCCTTTACCTTCAGCTATGGATACTGAGCAATTTCTTTGTTTAAGGTGTTCTGCTATACCTTTCTTTCCCTCCACACAATTGTTCCTTTCTGAATTGTCACTATTCCTCTCTTTGTTTTTCTCCTTTTATTTACACCTAAAAAAGGTTTTGGGGCCTATACACTAAGAACAAATAAGCCACTTAATGACGCCTTATCACCAAAAAGGCCTACAGCGATTCAGTAAGCCCCGATAAGTCAACGATAAGAGACATTTTCTGCAAATTTTTTTCCTGAGGAAAAAAATCACGCCAAACGAGCAGCGATTAGCCACTTATCGGCAGGTTTTCAAACTTGTGCAATTCTAGTAGCCCCAATTATCATACCAAGGCTAATCACGGCTCTAGAATAGAGATTTCCTCTCAAAATCGTAACGACAGGAAAAGTTGGCAGGAAGGTGGTGAGAAGCTGCCGAGAAGCGGCGATACGGGACTTAGAAAATAAAATGCATTTTTCCTGCATCGGATTGATGCCAGGAGTCTCCAGAGCTGATATCTATTAATATCAGCACCGGAGACCCCGGCATCAATCCAGTGCAATAAAAATGCATTTACAGGCAACTTCATTACCTTACTGGCTAACCGCTATGGCAATGAAGAGGTTAAGGAACAACAGCAGCTTTATTGGGGGCAGAGGGGGTGAGTGAAGCGGGTAATTGGCACTTAATTCACTCCCACTGCCCCCAATAAATATTACAATACTGTATGTATTAACCACCAATACGCAACCCACCCCCAGTGCCCCCACATAAAACCATAATATTATTTTATACACAGGATTGATACCAGAGACTGGCGGGAGTCCCCGGGTGGTCCCCGCAGGTATCTGTGTGTCTCCAGTTGGTCCCCGCGGGTGTCCAGGGGCCTAATAGGGGTCCCCGGGTGGTCTCCATGGGTGTTTGGGGGCCCTCGGGTTGTCCTCATATGTGTCTGGGGACCCACGGGTGGTCCCCACGGGTTGTCTGGGGGCCCTCAGGTTGTTTAGCCCATCTTGGTTGTATCACCACGCTTGGACCGAGACTGGTAGGTGTTCCCATGGGTGTCCAGGAGTAATCAGGTGGTCCCCGTGGGTGTCCGGTAGTCCACGCGGGTCCCTACCCTCCCCCCAACACATTCAATACAGTATTGGACAAAATAACTATTATCCAGATATAGATAATAGCTAATTTGCCCATTATTAAATAAAACATTAGCCAGGCAGCATAAATAAAGTAGATAAACATTTCTACTTACCCCTGACATCATGTAGGACATTATCATCAGCATACTGCAGGTCCATGCCCTCCGATGCCAGCAAGAATACATACAAAAATACAATCTAATGGTCCCTAACCCTTTAACCACCTTAGTGGATAATAACCACTATAGTAATTAAGGGGTTAACCCACCCTCCCTTCTACCCACCCTGGAGACCTAACCACCCACCCCGGGCCAACTATACCCACCCTATACCCATTGATTGGAATAGCGGTACATCATACCCATATAATATGGGCATGATAAGCCACTATAGCAGTCAATGTCAACCTAATAAAAAAGCATGAAGACCCAAAATACAAAATAATAAAACATATACACAAACACCTAAACAGCACAATTCAATAAATAAAAGCACTAACAACCAATTAAATAAATAAAAGCACTAACCAACCAATTAAATAAATAAAAGCCCTAACCAACAAACAATAAATTAATTTTAACCAGTAGCCAAAAAATCAATTAATTAATAAAACCACTAGCCAACACATCAATTAAAACCAGGAGCCATCAAAAGAAATACTTAATTAAAAATGCTAAACAATCGGAAAAAGAAATTAAAAAAAGCCATCCAAATGACAAACAATTTAATCCAAACAATAAACAGAAATAGAAAAAATAACACCCAATAGAAAACAAGCATTTGCCAAAAAATGCATTGGCTATCACTGTCTTTATCTGTACCCTAAATGGGCACAGATTAATACATTTTCAGTCAATGGGCAATAAAAAACATTACAAGACAATAAAAAAACCTGTAGAAATAAAATAATATACATTTAATATTTTTCTTACCTTCAGAAGCGTTGTCCCTCCGAATCCCGGCGTATCAAGAAGCTCTCATATCGCGATGTCATCAAAGTCAATCCAATGCCATTCACCTTGAAGACCCGTAACAGGTTAAACATATCTTCTTTCTTTTATCTTCTATCACCATCTTCTTTCTTCATCTGTCATTATTTCTTTCTTTTCTTTAATCTTCTATCTTCATCTATCAATCCATAGCCCATGGTAAATCCACAACACGATGTTGTCTTGTCGGCTTCTTGAGGTAAAATGAGACGTCAAGGCCTTATATAGGGCCTGTGACGTCACATTTTCATGTTAATGGTACAGCTCCAATCTGATTGGATGTGGAGGATTCTCTCTCCAGTGTGAACTAGTCACATGAAAGTGTGTGTATTTCAGTATTTTCCTAAGTATATGGTACTGTATACATTATTTATACTGTACATATATTATACCATTGTTTTCTGTTTTTGCTTTTATTTGTTTCTCCCTTTCCTATACATCGGGGATGATGACTTGAATCCACGCACTGGAGGACTCTTTTTCTCTTCTTTGCAAGCTAGTCCTGGAGGGACTGGAATCAACTCCTTAGACTATATGTGTTTATATTTTTAAAGGATTTTATACATTTTTTATTGCATTCGCTATTATTGTCTTGGTGTACTGTACTGCTGCTGCCAAGTTTATTCAAGCATTTGCCCGTTCTTAGCCGCAGCAGTAGCCTGGCGCGCGCCCGAGGGTGACGGGCGCGCGCTGAAGCAGCGGAAGAGCGCCCTCCGATCGGGGCGCTCTCCCTACCGCTGCCGGTCCGCCGGGTCCCCCGGAACCCCCTGCCGCCGTCCCTCGGGGAGCCCTGGACGCGCGTGCAGGGGGCGCAGGCTCCCGAAGACGCGTGACCGCGCGTCTATGACGCGCGGCACGCCGAGGGGCGGCCACTAGCAAGCCGGGAAATCTCCCGGCTTGCGGTACCGGCCACACTTTAATAAAGTGTGTCGGTAGTGTATATTGTATAAACACACAGAATTACGTCGCTGCACCAGACCAACAAACAAGAAACAAATACAAACGCAATCTACCTGGTGCAAGGGGGAAGAAACCACCACTTGAAGCCACACAAATAATCAAAAAGATTATATACAGCCCCCTGTAGTTGCACTCAAGGTAGGTGACAAAATGATTGTAATGTCAAATAAAGTATAGGCCAGTGAATAGGCAAATCCTGGTATAGGATACACTACCAAAAAATGTCACACTACTATACGAAAAATAACAAAACTTTAATGGTATATACTATAAAAACCGACGAAACAAGGAAGGGGGCCAGCAGTGTGTTAATACCCCAAACAAAGGTTGTAAAAGTAACCACAATGCATAATACAGCGTGTACTCAACAGGGGATATGTGACCCAACTTTAGACAGGATCAGATTACATAGAGGGTATTAGCTGCGCCCGCTTAAGACACAGTATGGCTCTTAGTAAAGTGCCAATGGTCTTTTGCCCTTGTGATGTACTTTACTAAGAGTTGGAGGGGAGAACGATCGCTAAGGCTGCCGGAACGTTCATCTGTACATCAATGGAGTCAATGGAGAAGGAAACGTTTAACCTTATAGTACTGTTTACGTTCCATTGCTCACAATAAAAATGTGATTAGCATTACAGTGTGGGGGGCATTCACTGCATTGTGTCACACCTGCCGTGTATTATTTGATTTACATTGTACTTTTATATGTTTTCATCATTTGCGTGTCACATTACTCATCATGTGATGATGTGTCAAGGGAAAATTCTATACTCAACTCTTAAAGGAGAACCTCATATCATATCACACATTTTACTGAACTGAGCGACAAATCTTTATATGATGTTACACATGTCACACATCTAACACATCCACCGTATATTCATGTTGCTTTACATTACACAATGCTTGTAATGTGTAACGCATCTTTAAACGTTCATGTACATCTTTCTTCTCATGTTTACATGTACTTTGGGTCCTCCCTTTTTTCATGACGTCACTTATTGGACACTCAATCACATTGCATGTTCACATTGTAACCGTTGCATTAGAAGCACTTCAACCTAACTTGTACACACATGTACAGTAATTAATCATTGTGACACCTTTCAAACTGATTCTATAGCAACTATCCTCATTACATAAATGTATGCATATGCACACGAGAATTCATTGTTGTGAACATGTCACAATAACATGGCTAATTACACATGTTACAGCAAACTTTTTCCACGTCAATCTCAGGCTTTTTGTCTAATTACATGACTGACTGTGCGTACAGAAGTGTTACATGCATTGCACATTACACTAATAATTTTCAAACAATGTTTGTACAAAGCTTCACGTTACATCATTGACAAATATCATGATTCCCTGCTGAATACACAGAACAAATACTTCTTAGATCAAATGGAGACAGCTTGGGAGCCAAGTACTTTAATATGTTAATGTAACACCTTGCATTTTACTATGTCACCTGACATCATCACATACCTATTTAAAGGACGCCCATTACCTGCTCATTCACAGCTACTCATTTCAAAATGTTGCGATTGTTTAGGAGACGTCGGAACATTCTTTTGCATGACATGCTTGCTGATGAAGAGAATGACATAGGGCAAGGGAGGGACAGAGCCAGGGACAGTGACAGGGACAGGCACGCGGATACGACAGGGACAGGGAGAGGGACAGTCCGAGGGAGAGGTAGAGGGACAGGAGATCAGAGGAGAAGACAGAGGAGACAAGTTGTGCCTCGTCCGCGTGTGTACAGGGAGAGAATCCTGTTAGATGGGATGAGTGAGGAGGAGATAGTAAGTCGCTATCGTTTGAGTTCAGCAGCAATCTTATCTCTTTATGAAGAGATAAGGGGAGATTTAGATTTTTTGACAGCCAGAGGTCGTGCAGTCCCTGGGCTTGTTAAAATGCTGTGCTCATTACATTATCTTGCTTCCGCGTCATTCCAGACAACTGTGGGCATAGTGGGCGGGGTCTCGCAATCTACATTCTCGCGGGCCTTTACCCAGTTTCTCTATGCACTCAATAGACGCGCTAGGAATTATATTCATTTTCCTACAGAGGCGACAGAGTGGCTGGAAGTCAGGAATGGCTTTTATAACATAGCAGGGATACCATGTGTGCTGGGTGCAATCGATTGCACACATGTTGCTTTGATTGCACCTAGTCAGAGTGAGCATGTTTACCGCAATCATAAGCACTACCATTCACTGAATGTACAGGTGGTATGTGATGCCACGATGAGGATAATGCATGTGGTACCCAAATTCCCTGGTTCCAGTCACGATTCCTCTATCCTGAGGAACTCTTCAGTCTTCCATGCTTTCGAAGAGGGACATTTTGAACATGGTTGGCTGCTGGGTGAGTACATATTTGGATGTTGTAACACAAAACACATATTTGTTTACGAATGTTTTCATTGTAGAATCTTATAACTAATGTAAGCTTATGTGTGCTCCATTGATTATAGGTGACTCAGGATACGGAATTAGGCCGTGGCTCTTGACTCCGGTGCTAAACCCTCAAACTGAAGCAGAGGAGAGGTACAATACAGCCCATATATCTACAAGATCTGTTATAGAGAGGACATTTGGCCTACTCAAGACCAGATTTAGGTGTCTGGACAGAACTGGTGGGGCTCTTCAATACAAGCCACAAAAAGTGTCAGATATTATCCTTGCCTGTTGCATTTTGCACAATGTGGCACTCAGACACAATGTACAATCAGACATAGCTGAGACTTTGGTAGAGGAGCATCCCACCCATTTCGCTGATGAAAATGAACAAACAGCCACTGGTGGCCAGACACACCAGAATCTCATACAATCTTTTTTTTCTTGTAAGTACAAACATATATGTTCCTAGTACTACTTTTATATATTAATTATAATATATTAACAATAAATGTATTTTCTATAACCTTCTGTTAGGACACAGATGAATATGGGTTGCACACCTTTCTTTTCTCTGCTGTGTGCACAAAGGGATGTGGCACCGGTATGTTATTGTTGCACAGGTTATATAATCCCTCTTCCATTGTAAATTAGTTGTGTGTATGTGAATACAACTGGTGTAACAAATCAGTAATATTTTAGCATTGTGTTGTTCCTTATGCAAACACAATACACATAGTATGGCCATAGTCATTCATTCTTGCAGTATGGTTACATACAATGTTATTGTTGCAGTGTAACATGTACATCCATATGATGTGTACACCAGGCTGGTTTACATTTTGAATGTGATAAAATATACATGGTGTTGCACATTTAACACCAAATACACACTTTGCTGTGTTGCTTACGGTACTGAAGATGGCATGTCAATGTTTGCAATTTATATATTGTTCCATTGTATTATAGGTATATCTCCAGTATGACTGATCATGGTATGTATATTTGCTGACATCTGTCATAAGATGTGCCTACCTCAATATTCGTATAATTAATTGAAGTAAAAACCCAACATATTGGTAAACGATAAATGTTACATACATGTACTTTCTGTATCATGTACATGCATTTAGCTACTACTGAGGTTTCATGTGCATTGTATTATAAAATGATTACTCCCATTTCATCACATTTAATGTATGTTCCCTTATAAATTCCATTAATGTAATATAGAGGTGTTTGGAGAGAAGGTGATAACTGTTGATATTTTTTAACTTACGGGAGGTCATTAATCACGGATGCAATTGACTGATCATAACACTCCATGCATGAATGCCTGTAATCACAACAATGCGTTGTACATCTTATATTTAGCAATGTAGGTGATTATTAATGCTATAAATTATTTGTCAACATTAATTAAACATTGTCACATGTGTATGTATAAGTCACATATGTGTGTTGATGTGACCTACATGTAACAAGTGTGAAACTGTAAACAAAAACACAATTGTGTCACAAATGTTACTGTAATTTTGCATTAATAATTTCCCACAATGACAATGTTGTTAATATCTTTGGAATGTCATTGACATCACTTCATCATTATCATGATGATAATTAACAAATACTCTCAAAATATACACGTCAATCACGTGCACATTAGCATAGGCACACTTTTTAAGCCAACTGTTTGTGTCTGTATCAATTTGTGTATGATCCATGTATAACACCGACAAATGATAACAGCAGGTTTATTATGGTAGCTTATATCATCATATTGACTGTACTATGTATGTGTTGAACGTTTAATAAAAACAGTAAACTATAGTTAGTTTGGTACATGAAATATACACATAAACGTACTTGATTACATGATGTTGACGTAATATTCATAACATCATGCATTGTAGGTGACCACAACATCTTGCCAATAACATTATTTGCAACATTCCCAAACCATTTTATCAACATACGCATGTTACAAGAGATTTTTAACAAGAAATGGCAAGTTGGTTGTAAGTGTCCTTTACATAGTTTCGACAGTCATACGTTCCATTACACAATAGAATACACAAATGTGTTTGCAGAGTGGGAATGGTTGTTATATATAAAACACACCATGGCATATAATGTTAGTACTAATTAAAGAACACTTAATACATTTTCTAACTGCACTGTTTAGCAACATCATTATGTTAATTAAGTGCTTATGCAATATAGGCATAATGGTATCACATTTTTAATTGTTTGTTAATAAGCGCTGCAAGCAATATAAAATTAGTTCCATATGTATTATAGTAGTCGGTGGCTCCTCCTCACAATCATCTCATATAACGTTAGACTCTTCAGAAATCATACATTGATCCGATTGAATCTTCCCCGACATCTCTGAAATACAGCAAACACATGATGGTCAAAGATGGCACCTTAATATATATGTATCCGTGACAACGCGTTACACATCTCTATATGATTGTGTATATACACACGTCAGTCACTTATATGTTAGAAGTACAAGTTTACAAGTATACATCATTATGTATCCTTTTGTTCATTTCGTAGCACGCATAACTATGTATATGAACTTTACGTTGCCTGTATACTTAAAAATGTGCGCGCACATCTTACTGTGCGCACGCACTTCACGCTTGGGTCGACAAAGTGTTAGCGCATGCGCAAAACAATGCGTACGTTGTGCGTTGAATACATGTTGTAAATACCATTTACCATAAAATATTTATTTCAAATACAATGAAGGCGAAACTACATTCGTTCTAAACGAGTACATCTCTAATCTTTTTAAACAGACGTGTGTGGACGGAAAGCACGGCCGATCACACAATGCGCAAATCCAATACGTGTGACGTCATGTTAAGCCAGCGTGAAGCGCACGCAAACACTCCTCCCACAGAATTAACATTGGGCTAACGCACAGTGCACGCCCACAAACACAGACGCGCACGCATTACACAGTGCAGTGACCGTAACTATAACAAACCAACACAGCCAATAGGCTTTGACGCGCGCACGTCGGTTGGGGGCGGGCCTTACATCCGTAATCCTTTTTAAGGACGCCTTGGCTCATGACAAGGGTCCCACGTCATACGTGGCCGACCCGTTTTTTTTTTAGATGTTGCATGATAAACAAACAGGTGTGTGTTACAGTTATGGTAACATGTTGCTATTATATGTTTTAAGAGATAGGAAAGTAGGTATATTTATTCCGTGAGCAATGTGTACTAATCTTTCTGGTTCTACTATATTATAATAGGAAAACATGTGTTTGTGATCTCTACATGTTATGCAGTCTGCAATGTTACGCTGTACCCACGCATTTAAAGTAAAAATGGTGGTTAGAAAAAAAAAAACTTTTAACGGTGAGTCAACGCATAACGATTGTTATATTTACCATTCTTGTAGAAGTAACATTTCGTCTGCCTGCAACTGGTCGCTCCAGAAATACAATGCATTTGCATCCATGGTTGACCCAACCGCTGAATCCTGTATGACACACATCTCCTCCATGAGGCGCTCATTGGAATCGCCACTGCCTTCTTCAAACAATTGGTCCGGAGGTACGTTCATTTCTTCGGGTACCCATTTGAATGCGTTTGCAGCAGAAAGGCTTGGTAAAAAATCATAGTAGTTATGTTCTTGTAGAATGTGTGTTTCAGGAATGGAGGGTAAAGATATTGCAGCAGGTATCGATTCACACGGAACAGTAGTAGCGGATCCATTGCTATTGTTATTAGGAATAAATATGCTATTTATCAGAAGATATGTGCCGTGTTCCATGGTGATTTTAAATTGCGGTGCAATCTGCCAAAAACCATACCTTTCATGTAGGTTATCCTGCACACGTTCAAAACATTCATTAGTTGATAAAGTGAATCTTACAGAAGATTTAAAATTTCGCGCCCGCCCAGGTTCTTGGTAATAAGGATACTTTGTTCTAATCAAATCATAGATCTGGCCCACGTTGGCTTTGTGTTCCGCAGTTGATATGATAGCCTCCGCAATCATAGTTTTATACCCTTTGTGTGGATGGCTGTTCAGAATTAAATCCTCACCCATTGTAGCTTCAGAAATAATGTGAATGGACTTCTATGTTCTGTGTTCAGAATGTGAAACTATTTCAACGTTATCTATTTTGTGTGTTTCAATTCAAGGTCAGGAAAAAAGTTTCATCTTTTACTCCTTTTTCCAAACACCAATTGGATAGTGTAGAAATAATTGCCTGACATTTGTGGTTTCTGATAGCCATTTCACTGTGAAAGGCACATTAAGCTATTTTTATCTACTTTCTCAAAACAAGTGTAGAATTTTAATTAAAAAACAATGTGGGTGAGGAAAAAAACAGTGTTAGCATTATGAAAATAGTGCTTACACAGACATATAATGAGATATACACACACACACCTGCAAATATTTTTGTCTGGTTTTTTTTGCTACATTTCACTGTGTATCTTTCAGTCTGGTTAACTCCCTTTCTGCATCAGAGTTTAACTACGTGTGTATATGTAGAAATATATATATATATATATATATATATAGCTCATAAACACATACATATATATATATATATATAGTACAATATACATATGTATATGTCTCTAAAACCAACCTTTAAATGTGTGTGTATATTACAATATTTAAGGCCTTATATGTAAAGAGGGATTTTTATATTGTTCAGATTTATTTAAAGGTTAAAATATTACAGGGTTACTATGTTTGATGGCCTATTACATTCACCTGTGTGCAATTGTGATTTACCATCAAACAAGGCCTTTTTTGAGTTTAGAAGGGCTGTAGTGTTACAACCAATAATATATCTATGTAATCCAGTTCTACACAGAACATATTGATGGCAGTAAGTAGGCCTTGTATGAAACCTATTTAAATGGTGATAAACATGAGTGAATTATGTGAATAATAATTATTTTAGGCCCATACTGTTATAGGCTCACAGTAAGTATATTTCACAAACATTAGGCCTGTATTATTATAATACTGTGTTTTCACAAGGAAGCATGAAGTCTATGTTTTCATAAAATACATCTATACCAGTTTAGATAGTTAAAATAATATGTATATATATCTATATAGATATATATGTGGACAGTTTGCATTGAAACTACGGTGGCTGACCTGCCTTCGGCACCAGAGAGAGACCAAGGAAATACAAGGAAAATCCTTCCGGTATCCAGCACCGCATGTGTGGGAGTAATGGCGGACGCACGCTGCTGAGAAGCTCCTGACGGATGTCTGTTATAGAAACACCTTGGAGAAAACGGCGTTCTCAACTGCTGGGTCTCCAACTGATCGTGAGATTACAGAGCGGAGGTGACGGTGAAGTCTTCGTTTGGTGCATGGGCAGGTCCCATAAAACGCTTATTTTAATCAGACTAATTGTAAGTGTGCAATTGTCTTGTCCATGGTTTATTAAAATGGCAATCTGATTTTACACAAGGATCGGGCGCTTTTTCTCTTTTCTTTTTTCTAATAGATATATATGTATATAGATATATATATATATATATATATATATATATATATATATATATATATATATATATATATATATATATATATATATATATACACTGTGTGTGTGTACATATATCCATACATACTACATATATATTACTAAACATTCACAGATATGTTCTTGAAACCAGTAATCATACTTGATGAAAGGACAACATTACGAATGTTCAAACAAGGTGAAGGTAAGTAATATTTTACTTAATCCTACTGTACACGGACAATAAAGATGTTAGCAGTTAAATAGATGTTAGTTTTTAATTGCATGTGAATAATATTAACATGCAATGATTACATCAAATAACTATCAAACACACCCAAATACAATGTTTTGCAGGTAAGTCAATGGCAGCTTCTCTAAACATAGCAACTGGGTCATGTTGGACCATTACTGAACAGATGATTAATACATAAATATTAATAACACTATTCATTCATTAGGACTGTTAACATTTCCAAAACTTCACGTGTACAAGGACATATTTGAATGTTTGGAAACAACAGGTCTTCAGCATACATACAATATTCATTAGATAATCTGAAGTCAACAAAACAAGGCCAAAGACATATTTACTTAATTATAACATTTATTATTTTTTTTCCTTTTGAGAGCGAGTCACAGGCCTGCTTGTTGTCTCTTGGATTTTTCTTTTTCGTTTAGCTACAACTTTAGTCACAACAGAGCCACTTTGAGTGGCATGTGGCACTTCACGGGCAGGGCTTGTGGCCAGTGACTGTTCACGGGCAGGGCTTGTGGCCAGTGACTGTTCACGGGCAGGGCTTGTGGCCAGTGACTGTTCACGGGCAGGGCTTGTGGCCAGTGACTGTTCACGGGCAGGGCTTGTGGCCAGTGACTGTTCACGGGCAGGGATTGTGGCCAGTGACTGTTCACGGGCAGGGCTTGTGCCCACTGACACATGTGACCAAGTTGGTACACAGTGCACAACTGATGGTTGGTCCGTTTCATGTTTGGGTTTTTTGGTTTGTGTCCAAAAACTGGTTAGTAGTAACTGCTTGTGCATTTTTGTTTTTGGCGCCTCCTTTGTAGGTGTCAGCACGAGAATTTCTACAGATGGCAGCGGTAGGATGTTGTCAGGAATATGCATAGAACTTTCAGCTACTTTACCGGTAACATCCCGACCTGGGGAATGAACATCAGATGACTGGGGTGAAAAATTAGTAGCATGTAAACATCCATCCTCTGATGGTGTAAAGCTGAATGGATGTGCTGCTGTAGTCATTCTCAAGTGATTAGCTTGAGTTAGCTGAACAACTATTGCTTCTAATGACGTGTTCATTTTTTGCATTTGTTTAGGCACTTCAATGAACACTCTGTGGAGATGTGACAATTGTGATATCGTTTCTTCCTGCAGTGATATCATCCTTTCGTGCACTGACATCAGATCTGAATGGCGACGATTTTCTGCTTCAACAATTTTTTCCTCAGAAGCTACTATTGCATCGTATGTGTTACTTGATGGACGATTTGCCTGTGTAACTCTTTCAATGGGAACCTCGTCATGGTCACTTGATTGCATTTCTGTGTCTATGGCGGCATCATCATCATCGTCATCATCATGTGCTATAAATAAATGTACACATTATGAAATGGCATGTTAATCTCTGCTGTTTTACTATGTAATTATACTCTGTGATAACTAACACCTAACATGTTTCCATACGTTTTATAACGTCACATTAAAAACTACCTTGACTTACGAATTATGTTTGGACTCAGTATGAAATAAGAATGAATGAAAAGTTGCTCAAAACTCACAACTCCTACATGATACTTAACATCACAAACACAATACATGTTGTCTTAAAAAACTTCATTTTCACTGACACTAAGTTATCCTATTTAAAGAACATGTGCAAAACAAATAATGAACATGACAACATAACATATAGAAGTGAACATATTATATGTCCACCACCTCATACACTCCCCTTCCAGGTGTGATGAGCTGCATGACCCAGGTGAAGACACTTGTTCCGTCTCAGGTGACACATGTCCTCCAGGGGCAACTATATATAACAATAACACCAGTTGTTAATTTACATGTGTAAATATTGAACATAGAGTTACTGTATGTTTAGTATTTATGACTAACTAACAGCATCAGTTCCTTAACCGAAAATGTGTGTGTGAAAGTGAACATAAATAGTTGTAATAACAATGTACATGCCTGTATACTTAGGAATTTTGTCTTCAGTAACATACAACATACTATGTTTCTGCAGTAATGCGTTAGGATAAAATTATTATTTTTGTACATACAATGCATATGTTGTGTAGTCATATCACTATAATAATGTACATAACTATCATGAGATGAACATTCACAATGGTTATCATGAAGGTGGTCATATTGGAAAAAGAATAGTTTTTGGTAGAGGATATGTGTGGTACATTAATAGAAGCTGTGGCACGCCTGAATGTGGCTGCCACTCAACAACACAACACATGCAGTGTGTGATAATGTGGTGTTGATATCAGTTCAACTATAGATGTGAGTGAAGGAATGTGTGACGTACGGTTTCATAACTAATGACTTGTTGGGGGAATTAGTACCTAGAGTTAACCTTTCAAATGAATGTGATTACCTTCTGTTTTGCTAGTCAGGTTGTAAGAACGGTATTCCCTCCCCCAAAAACAGTAATCAGCCAGACCTTTCAATTACTTCAAGCAGGTGAAAATGGTGTCAACAAAGTTGACCGTAAGATGACCCTGTAATTTGGCTGTGTGCTGAACCCCACCCCCTCTGTTGACATGTATGCTGTGATGACATATTCATTGCAGCTGCTTTAACACAATGGTAGAGGAGCAAAATAGTCGTCTGAAGTGTGCAAGTTATGAACACAATGACATAACATATGCTAAGTGTGCCTCATTATGCTGTCTGTATATGACATAAAGCAAAAAAGGACCTTTTAATAAACAACAAGACATTTGTTAGTGCAAGTGATGTTTGTTGGCCGTTGCATGCAATATATTCGATGCATGATTTGAATAGCAGTAATGTCGTGTTTGTAGGAGTTAAATAAATAATTCTAAACATTAATATTATATATATTTATGTTCTGCACCAGTACCTAGTAATAATTTCTCATTAGCATGTCTTACACATGTGTGCTACCCTGTTGTTCCCCATCTTCGCCCACCAAAAATTGCTTCCACTGCAGCAAAGCATTGTGGGAATTCACATGCAAATGACCACGCAATGCCACGTGGTATATTAGTTACTGCTTTTAGTAGGACTACAACATATATGTATATTTTGATTTAGAATTATTTAGTATTATCACTATTATTAGTGTATATAGTGTAGATTCTTATTAATAATCACAGCCGGTTTATTATATATTATATATATTTTATTACCTATCCAACCATTAGCAGAGGCGCTGCTTTTTTCCTTTGTTTGTTATATATATATATATATATATATATATATATAGAGAAACAGACATATAAATATATAGATGTACAGTAGGTATGCTTATATTGGGAAGACAGTATAAAAAGCAGCGGAAATGTGTAAAATAACTGTAAGCAACGACACGCCTAGTACAGTAACATTTCTCACCTGGTGGAAATTGTGAGGGATAAATTCCAATGTCCCTGTCACCGGCCAAACCCTCCACGACGACGGGAAGTAATTTTCCCCGAAGCAGCTCCTCCAATGGAGTTAAGATCAGACGTTGTGGTGGCGGCCCACCTCCAGTGCCAGAAGCATGCACGCATTGGTCTTGTATTTTCTTTTTTAATTTAGCCCTAATATCGTCAAATCTCTTGCGACAATTAATCTTGTCCCTGACACGATTCCCACACGCATTTACACCAATTATTATTGTGTCCCACATTTCTTTTTTGCTTGATGAACTTGTCCGCGCTTGAAATAAATACAAAATATATGACGTTAATTCATAATAATACAACCACCAGTTTCCTACACTGCTAGCTGTTCCAAGAGATAGCAAACATGCTGTTTTAGGTGTAATATGTGAAGCACATGAGCATTCACTACTAAACCTGTAAGGAAGCTTGCATTAATATTGTATGCAGTTATCGCAAATTGAACGCCTGAGTTTTCTTGTCCTTGTAACGCATGACAAAAAGATGTGTTTCCACAATAATTAACATTGAAAGATATTATGGACCCATATTTGCATATTAACAAAACTCACATGACCTAGGATCACATGTATTTGAAGAATAAATGGAAAGGTACACTTACCTTCTAAATGGCCATACAGACTGTCATAGTGCTCCAGAATCCCAGTGACAAGAGCTGTATTTTCCTGGTCATTGAAGCGAGGATTACGTGGATGCTCCACACGTTCCTTCCGAGCACGTTTAGGCTCAGAGCTTGCCTGCTGCTGACTGGACTCTCCTTGTTCCAATGGAAGAGACTCCAAAAGACGTCCAACAGCAGCAAGCACCCCATCACCAGACACACCAGCAGCACCAGCAACAGAGCCACCAGCAGCACTCACAGTTCCAGCAACAGCACTCCCACTCCCACCAACAGCACTCCCACTCCCACCAACAGCACTCCCACTCCCACCAACAGCAATCGCACTCCTAGCAACATCACTCGCACTCCCAGCAACAGCACTCGCACTCCTAGCAACATCAGTCCCCTGAACAGTACGTTCACTCCGACGCGTACTCGCACGAGTAGCACTACCACTCACACCAGCATCACTCTTCCCACGCTTTGCGGGCATACTTACAGCACTCACAAAAAACAGAAAACAAATGTACAGCCAATCACACGAAACACTTCCACATAGAAAACAAGACAAATATGTAAACAAAACAACAAAGGACAAAGCTCTCATAATACACAACAAGTCTCTCAGTCAATATGCAAATATTAAATCGCCCAGCTTTGTGCGTCTCTCTCTCTCTCACTCCCAACAACACAGAGAATGATTAACAGTACACGTTGCCTTTAAATATGGCGCGCTATCCAATACATGCTTGCTTCGCCTGATTCAGCAAGATTTTTGATTGGCGAACCTAACAGCACCCCGCCACGCACGCCGAAACACCTGTGTGTGTTCGGCAAATCATCGTGAGATTGGGCAGAATGGTTTTCGGCTTGATTCTGAAGGGATTCGGCACTTACTGCATACGGAGAGGGAAAATCGCCAATAACATGGCTAATCGGTAAGCTTGCCGATTTCACATTTTCGTCGCTTACTGCATGAGGCCCATAGTGTTCATAGAGCACCGTTACCCAACACATTTGGGGATTTTACTCATGCAATGTTGCATTTTTATAGTGCACAAACAAATATAAAGTCCCCAGCGCTATAAGTCCAAGATACCGTGACCTTAAAGGAAGTCCCTGATCTTTCAAGATGGTAGTTGGGCTTGATAAAGATGTTTCAGATGGGACGGTGTCTTTGATGTAGATGAATACACCTTCTAAAATATAGATGACCGACACACCTGATTGCGCAGCGTATTTCTACAATCAGATCCCTATCTAGGATAATACAGAATCTTACTCACATAAGTTACATCTGTATGTTCATTGGAGAGAATCTGTGGTGGCTCCCCTTCTTCTCTGTTCCTCTCACGAACCCCCGTGTGGAGACAGCTTAATTGGGATCAATCACAGTCCTCGATGACGTCAGGGATAGATCCGTTGCGACACCCCCACCGACGTGAGATAAGATGGGCACAATATGGTGTAGTATGCGATTACTTTATTGAGCTAAAACACTTAAACAATGCTTTAAAATACACTCACATGGTGCAATGTGGATGATACTCCGCGCTAATGCCGTCCGCAGCTTGCAAATCCTTCCAGCACAACGGGGAGGTACACTGCTCACAGACACGCTGTCGACTCGGCGTGTGACGTCAGTGATGCAGGAAGCCCTCCTCGTGTCAGGACTACAGATGCTGCGATGGCTCAAATCACTAGGCTCCTCCTCCCTACGCGTTTCGTGACACGTGGTCACTTCGTCAGGGGATGGTGGAGCCTAGTCGCTGCTAACTTATATGCAAACCCAAATGGAGAGAGACTCCTACTGGGGGTGGAGTTAAGCTTAACAATTGATGAACCACATCAATTTCAGTGTTTTAATTATTTTATTAATTCTAGTGGATGTCTTATTATTACAATTTATCATTATTTGAATTGTGTCAATGTAAGACCAATGATAAGTAATTTGTATTTTTATTTCTTTTATTCCTAATATTTGTGATACTCGTATATCAATTCAACTATCTATGCAGGAGGGATTTTGTGTTTGGAGTTGCCATGGACACGAACCCCAGTTGTGCGGTCACTACCAAGCAGACATCCCATGGTAAATTGTTAAGCTTAACTCCACCCCCAGTAGGAGTCTCTCTCCATTTGGGTTTGCATATAAGTTAGCAGCGACTAGGCTCCACCATCCCCTGACGAAGTGACCACGTGTCACGAAATGCGTAGGGAGGAGGAGCCTAGTGATTTGAGCCATCGCAGCATCTGTAGTCCTGACACGAGGAGGGTTTCCTGCATCACTGACGTCACACGCCGAGTCGACAGCGTGTCTGTGAGCAGTGTACCTCCCCGTTGTGCTGGAAGGATTTGCAAGCTGCGGACGGCATTAGCGCGGAGTATCATCCACATTGCACCATGTGAGTGTATTTTAAAGCATTGTTTAAGTGTTTTAGCTCAATAAAGTAATCGCATACTACACCATATTGTGCCCATCTTATCTCACGTCGGTGGGGGTGTCGCAACGGATCTATCCCTGACGTCATCGAGGACTGTGATTGATCCCAATTAAGCTGTCTCCACACGGGGGTTCGTGAGAGGAACAGAGAAGAAGGGGAGCCACCACAGATTCTCTCCAATGAACATACAGATGTAACTTATGTGAGTAAGATTCTGTATTATCCTAGATAGGGATCTGATTGTAGAAATACGCTGCGCAATCAGGTGTGTCTGTCATCTATATTTCAGAAGGTGTATTCATCTACATCAAAGACACCGTCCCATCTGAAACATCTTTATCAAGCCCAACTACCATCTTGAAAGATCAGGGACTTCCTTTAAGGTCACGGTATCTTGGACTTATAGCGCTGGGGACTTTATATTTGTTTGTGCACTTTTGTTACCAGGTTTGGAATAGCCTGTTATTATTGTCACCAAGCTGCTTTCGCTATAGATTTTGTTCTCACATTGATGTATATAATGACACATATTGTTTAGCACATTATTGTTAGCACTTATTAATATTTTTAGTGTAGGTTAGCGCTTTTTGGAGGGGTTATTTTCTTTGTTTTGTGCATTTTTATAGTGTTTCGTCGGTTTTTATAGTATATACCATTAAAGTTTTGTTATTTTTCATATAGTAGTGTGACCTTTTTGATAGGTTATCCTATACCAGGATTTGGCTATTCACTGGCCTATACTTTATTTGACATTACAATCATTTTGTCACCTACCTTGAGTGCAACTACAGGGGGCTGTATATAATCTTTTTGATTATTTGTGTGGCTTCATGTACTGTATATTGTCAGTTTTTAATTGGTTGGCGCTACTTCCGTTTCTTTTATTTACTGTATCAAGCTAAAAATAATACATTTTTATTACAAACACTATTTACTTTTGTCTCTCAGTTGCAAAGCTGGTCCAAAAAGTTGTGAAATTAACAACACCATATTTATCAAAGAATAGGAATACCACTAAATAGTGCTATATTTTTTATTTTAATAAATATGGTGACGTTTTTCTGCAATAGTTTTGCTCCAGTTTTGCAACTAAAGATAGTAGTAAATAACCTGTTCAGTAAATAACACCATTAGTTTACTGCAAGTGCATATACAATAGAGCACTATTACTAACACCTATCTCATGTTTGCTTAAACATTCCAGACTGCCTAAATACTGTATATTCTAACATGACATTATCATTTTCATATATACCACAACTGGAAATAACTCAACATTTTTTAAAACCCAAAGGAGGCAGGTTCAATCCATTCAAATGACCTGTGAATTAGTAATGTGGTGTGTGTATATCTGAAGCTATTACAAATGCTCAAAAGGATGGTAGGCAGCATTAATTAAATTATGTAACATCACATTTTATTATAAAAATTGTGAGAGGGCAGTTTATGTCAAACATTTGGGTTCAAGGTCTGCAATCAGACACTTTATTTAACACAATCTACAGTGATTTTCTACTCAGTGCATTGAGCAACAATGATCTTCGATGGTATTTGATTAAATGCATTCACATGCTTTATCATAAATTACAGAGAATATCCTGTAGTCAAATTATTTATGTTATTACTTTTTACCCTAACATTAATAGGTAATAAACTACTTCAACTGGTTAAGCCAGTTAACACTCAAAACCAGGATTAATCCTCACACATGTACAATCCACAATCGCCTTATTTTCCATAAACAGTTCACTCTTTTATCCATAACAGCATTAAGTACCACTGTTGGGCTCCATTATTGACTTAATATAATGCTAAGTGGTGATGGGTACAGTACAGTAGATGCCTTATTTAAACTGTGCTATGGTGTTAGTAAACTACTGTGCATGCACACTTATTGTAAGCTGTATGGGATGCATACAGGTACAGTATCTTCAAAACTCAGTAAAGCAGTGTTATATGCCGTAACAAGCCTTGCGCTAACTACAGTATAATGAGCGCTACGTCTATGCAAAAGAGGTTTTCCCTGTAACGATGCCAATCCACAGAGCTGTGTAATACTTAACGCAGGGATTTACAGATGCACCAGTTACAGAAGGTCATAGTGAAAGGTAGTGTAAGCAATATCCAGGGCCTGAAATATTGAGAGGAGAGAGATAACCATTCGTCATGTCTGTGTTATCTTAAGGGAGCTTTATTATTCCCATCCAGACCCTGAAATATGGGAGTGAGAGGGATAGATAATATTAATTCTCTATGGTGTAAATCCTCAAAAGACAATTTATATTGATGGTACACAATTAGGTTTCTATGTATTAATCAAAAATATGTCATAGGTGTTATATTATATAGGTCAAAAACGATATTATTTACAAAATAATGCTATTATAAATATTATTACACTAATAATTTAAATGTACTACCACAAGTTAAAAATAAAAAATACACAATTCTGTTTTTTTTGTAAATTCTTAATTTTAAGCATAAAGACATATTTCACACAAGTGTGCTGACAGTCATAACATGAATTTTTTCCATGCGTCAATTCTTCACTCATTTTTTAAATTTTTATTCATCTTCAAAAATAATATATAGATACAAAAAGCAAATTTTAGCATTCAAACACAAGGCACACAAAAATTATTAAAATCATATTGGATAAATAATAATTAAAACAATCGTATAATTGTGTGGTTATGTCTGTCATCTCAGAGTCTCTCTCTTGTGTCTCCTTTGACCACCGCTGTCTACCCAATCTACCCTATTCTCTATTCTCTGTCTTATATCTTATATTAGTGTTGTTAGTTACCTACTTTACATCATAGTGAGCCATGGATTCCATACTTCTTCACCTGTTTTCTGTGTAATTTTTCATTGTATGTGTGAGTTTCTCCATTCCTGCCACTTCCCAAACGCTATTTTTTCAGAACTCTGTGGTTAGAGCACTAGCTATGGAGTAGTGTGCTGCCTTTAACATATGAAAAGTCAGGGAATTCCTCTGCCTGAATCCTTGGAAATATTCACTATTAAGATGTGTTATACTTGGGTCTTAGGAAATTGTTGAGGCAATGAGCTCACTGATTGTTCTTACCACATTATTCCATAAAACCTATACATAGAGCATTGTGCCTATTTCTCCACCTCCCCTCCTCCTTCATTTAATATTGTTTTAACCACCATTTGGTTATGTGTGGTCTATAGCTCTTGCATTTTATGGCTCAGATCTAAAAAAAATATTCTCTTTTTTCTTCTAATAGGTTGCTTGGTGGATAATATGCCCCTTATTACTCTTTTGTGTGCGTCTCACAAAGTCTCTGCTGATATATCCTCTTTATCATGTTCATTGGAGTAATTCATTAGAGCTTGTTGATCCTGTGTTACAATGGAAGGGTCCTTCAAGAATGTTTCATTCAATCTCCAGGTCAATCCTCCTGCTCCCAAATTGTGGTGGCCCATTTCCACTTCTAACACTACTGGGGCATGATATGATCACATAATGTTCCCAATTTTGACCTGTCTTATCTTATTAATATTACATTCACTATTTGGATATAGTCAGCAGCCACCATAGAGCCTGAGGATACAGTAAAGTGCATGAGTGTTCACATTCTGCTCTTAATCTATTAGTTATAAAACAATTGAATTATATAAAATAATTTAGGCCTCTGGGGAATACTGTGTCCAATGTGTACATTCAATACATTTCTCTTTGTAATAAAGTCGTATCATTATCAGTACCTGCAATCACCTTTTGTATTTGCACAATATCCATAAGCCTGAGTGATGCTACTGTATGTTTGAATTCAGTACAATGGGAAATTAATGCCGTATCTTCTGCTTTTTGGTTAATTTTGCTTCTATGTTCGATAAATCTAGTCTTAAGCATCCAACTACTACGTAATTAGTTGTGCAAGTAATTCTACTTTTTAGTCTACGTTTTATTCTACACTTTTTACCACTTCTAGGGTAGCAGAATTCATCCTTCCATAATTTCATAGGGAAATCCTTTTGTCAATACCTTGTCAATAGCACCAATTATATTTTACAATATGTGCATTTCCATCAACAGTGAGGAATTACAAGCATTTCATCTTTAATTATTTTATAGGAATTATTTATCATTGACTTACAAATGGCAGACTGTGGAGATATTGATACAATAAAAACAAATCCTATTTATAAAATAATAAAATCATCTTCATTTCAATAGATAATTTTTTTATCATTGTGGTCAGGAAACATTCCTCTTAAACTCTAACCCAGTTTATGTTACACTTGAACTATGTATCATGAATACATTTAACACTCATGTTTTTCATTTCAAATAATTGTAAATATAGGTTTATTTTAGACATATACACTTAGTTTTACAAATTTCACTGAGGAGCTGCATGAAAAAGTTTTGCTACTGTAATTATTCATCTGAAAATTGCAGAAAAAGTTTTCTGTGTGCAGAAAAAAAGATCATCAGATTGCATCCTATGGATTTCCCTGTGAATTCTAATTACCGTTGCCAGTCGTTTAATTAGGGCTCCATGCTGAAAAGCAAAATTAATTCAGACACATAAACAATTATATTTTATTCATTATCTAAATAAAACAGTACTTTTTATGGTTCTCATTACTTGTATAAGACATTTATATTTTTTCTTCAACTTTTTCTAGAAAAATGATGACTAACATTTGCAATTTATACATCTGGCAGTATTCCAAATGTTGTTCTTCACTTGAGCTATTTTGATGATAAGATGACTTTAGTTATCTTGCCAAATTTTCTATTTTAATTTGTGCTACAGTAGCTTGTCACAGTAGGAAAAAGTAAATTATTATTTGTTTTTACATATCATGAAAGCATTGTAAGATTTCATTCAGCAATCATTTCTGTAGTCCCTTCCATTTATTTCAAACACAAACAAGAAAAGCTGCAGCATATTTGTATTAGAATACTGTATGTTCCTAACTTCCATGAGAGACTGAATAAACATTACAACATACACAGGGCCTCATGCAGTAAAGGCCGATAGAAAAATAAAGTTGTGTGTGTGCTGATCACGTGCATTTTAAGTGAAACTTCTTTGTCTTTTGTCACTGTTTTGTCACAAATATTGTGTGTATGTGTGTGTGTATATATATCAATGCCACAGCTGTACTAATTGCCAATATATGCAACTTGGCCCGAGCTATAATCACTCGCATAGAATACACCGATTAAAATCAAACAGATACTCAATTGTGAATTGAAATGTGTGGTGTACTTTATTGGCAAAACTGTTAGGATGCTGAAGGAACACATGGCCATGCACCGCTCAACTATTAGGAAAGCCCTTTTGAGTGATGCTGCTGACATGGATCTGAAATGTCTTCCTGTGGCCAGACATTTTAAGGATAAGAGACACTCGTTGGCTACACTTAGATGCATGCCTATTTTCCAGGTTCCTGTCCCCCCCCGTGGGGGTGATAGGGGCAAGCCTCTGTTACAACATGAGGCCAGGTTAATCTATGAGCTTTGGACTATGACTCCTGGAGGCCTCAATGAGGAGCTTAAATTAGGCTGCTTTCTATAAATGCTTTGTTGTTTATGTTATACAATGACCAAGCAATGTATTATGCTGTATGTGTATATGTCACTATTTCCCCATTGTTTCACATCCCTTGCACACCTACACCTCGCTTGTTTGTTTTTTGCAGGTTTGGTCTTCACAATAGATTGTGCTTTGATACCCTATAGTACCTCCTATAATGGGCCCTGTCTGTGTATTAAGTTGAGCCTATTGCTTTTTGCCGTTTCTCTGCCCAGAGCCAGTGTTGTGATGATGAGTGTCCCCGTCAATAGCACAGTTCATTACTGCGCATGCACAGGCTGTTTTCCGGCGTCCTAGGTTGCCAGGGATACTATGCGGGGCTTCCGTGCACTGACGTGATGCGCGGAGCCTGATCCTGATTGGTGCTCCGGTCTCCAGCGTTTTTTGCTTCATTGCGCATGTCTGACGTGCGACGCGTTGTCGCACTGACACTGTGATGCTGGGCATGATGATTACAGGATTGCCTTCTCCCTGATCGTGGCTGCAGATGGCCAATCGCTTTACAGACACTGGGGTATGTGGCTCAGAGCACAGCTATCTTGAATGCCGTTCTTGATTATGTGTTGGTGATTGGTTCTTTTTTGTTGTGGTGCATCTTGGGTGGGGGTATATATGTATGGTCACTGTCACTTGTTGGTTGCACAGCCCTGAGGAAGGTCTCCATGTGGGACCGAAACGTTGGCTTACATGTGTCTATATTTTGAATACAGATCTTTTGTATTAACCCCATGCAGTTTGCTGTCTCCTTTCTGATCTTTGGATTGGTTCGTATGCTATATATATATACTAGCTGATATACTGTCATGGCAGAGCTGAGTCTAACACTCACCCGGTCTCGGCCGCGGCAGATATTGGGCGCGCGCCGAGTTGTCCCGTGCGCGCCGGAGCCTCGGAGGATCCGTCCTCTGATCGAGGCATCCCCCTTCCCTCTCCGGGTCCACCAGGTCCCCCGGAGCCCCCCACCGCCATCACCCACAATAGAGCAACCCAGGGCTCCCTCGGGGAGCCCTGGGCACGCGCGCCATGCGCACACGCTCCCGATGAAGCGTGACCGCGCATCGATGACGCGCGGCACGCCGATGGAAAAAAATGAAAAAAACAGCACTCCACGCGGCTTGCGGCTTGCGGCTGCAGCCGCTTTAGACTCATCTGTGCCGCCACTGTATGCGGCGTTGCCCGGGATTTAATTTTCCCGCTCCCCCCCCTTCACAGTTGCGCCCTCCCACGTTAACATGTCCGATTTCCCCCCCCTTCAAAGCTCCATTTCCCCCCCCCCATTTCACAGCTGTGATTTCCCCCCTCCACATCTCCAATTCCCCCCCAATTCCCCCCCTTCATAGCTCGGCGGCGGCGGGTCACTGAGGAGGGAGGCCGGGATTCCCCCCCCCCCTTGACAGATAGCCAGTAGCTCCCTGGTTGGAAAGGAGGGTTGTAATCCCCCCCCCCCTTCAGAGCTTAGCAACACTGGGTCACCTTTGGTTAGTGATTTCCTCCCACCCCCCACTTTAGAGCTCGGCAGCAGTGGCTCACTGGAGGGTGGGAGGGTTGTGATTCCCCCCCCCCCGACTGGGGGGAGAAGATGGGAGGGTTGTGCGGCGGCTCACTGTGGGTGGGTTAGTGACAGGGTGTGGCGGCACGCTGCGGGTATCTCTGCGGTGGCTGACTTTGGGTGCGATGTGTGACGAGGGGATGGGTGCAGCTGACTTACTGTGGGGCTGGGTGTCTGCTGCGGTGGCTGGCAGGGAACATGGTCGTCAACTGAAAGCATGGGGCCCAGAACAAATGAAAGGATCAGGAGCATGGGCGGGGCAAAGCAGCCCCCCCTTCAACCCATAGCGCACCTACCAGGTTAAAAATATTTTTTAGCGCACAACTTTAACGTAACTGTTTTCTTATTGTCATACAGAAAAAAAAGATTACAATGCAACATATTTATTTTTATATTTACCACAAAAGACAGGTGACTGATTGGGTGACAGTGACTTGACAGTGGGTAGGTGGGTGACTGAGTGACTGGGTGGGTGACTAAGTGACTGAGTATCTGGGTGGGTGACTGAGTGACTGTGTGTGTGACTGAGTGACTGGGTGGGTTACTGAGTGACTGGGTGTGTTACTGAGTGACTGGGTGGGTGACTGAGTGACTTGGTGGGTGACTGAGTGACTGGGTGGGTGACTGGGTGGGTGACTGAGTGGGTGACTGAGTGGGTGACTGAGTGGGTGACTGAGTGGGTGACTGAATGGGTGACTGAGTGACTGGGTGACTGAGTGGTTGACTGAGTGGGTGGGTGACTAAGTGACTAAGTCATTGACTGAGTGGGTGGGTGGCTGAGTGGCTGAGTGGGTGACATTTACTGAGTGACTGAGTGGGTGGGTGACTGAGTGGGTGGGTGACTGAGTGACTGAGTGGGTGAGTGACTGAGTGGGTGGGTGACTGAGTGGGTGGGTGACTGAGTGACTGGGTGACCGGGTGGGTGACTGGGTGGGTGAGTGGGTGACTGAAAGGGGGGTGAGGTGAGGAGGGAGGTGGGGGAGGGAGGTGAATGGGGGGAGGGAGGTGAAGGGGGGGAGAGGTGAAGGGGGGAGAGAGGTGAAGGGGGGGAGAAAGGTGAAGGGGGGAGAGATGTGAAGGGGGGAGGGAGGTGAAGGGGGGGAGGAAGGTGGAGGGAGGGAGGGAGGTGGAGGGGGGAGGGAGGTGGAGGGGTTGGGGGAGGGAGGTGAAAGGGGGGAGGGAGAGAGGTGAAGTGGGGGGAAGAGAGGTAAAGGGGGAAGAGAGGTGAAGGGGGGAGAGAGGTGAAGGGGGGGAGAGAGGTGAAGGTGAGGGGGGGGTGAGGAGGAGGGGAGGAGGTGAGGGGGGAGGGAGGTGAGGGGGGAGGGAGGTGAGGGGGGAGAGGGAGGTGAAGGGGGAGAGGTAGGTGAAGTGGGGGGAGGTGAAGGGGGGTTGAAGGGGGGGAGGAGAAGCGGGGGGAGGTGGAGGGGGAGGGAGGTGAAGGGGGGGAGGGAAGTGACAATGTATCCAGCATCCGCTTGCTCCCCTGTCCGTTCCCCCCGCTGTCTCTGACGATCGTCCGTCCACTCACCCTCCCCCATCGGCGGAACCTTCCGTGTGCTGGTGCAGGCAGAGGCACGTATACGCGGCGGCCGTTCCCTACCCCATCTGGCTGCTCCCCCGTGGATTTGAGGCGGGTGGCAGCGTGTCTGCAATTGTTGTGCCCGCTCCCCCTCCCGGCTGTCCGCTCCCCCGCTTGGTCTCGTCCGGCCGGTTCCCCGCTGACTGTAGCAGCCGGGGGTGTGAGGCGGCGGGAGGCACAGGTGGTGTGAGGTAAGGCAGGAAGGGAGGCCCCGGCAGCAGGGGTGTGATCGGGGAGGCGCAGGGGTTTGAAGCCCCGGTGACAGCAGGAGTGTCAGCGGGGAGGGGAGGCTGTAGGCGCAGGGGTGTGAGGCGGCAGTTTAGTTACTTACCTGGGCGGGAGGTGGCGGCGGCTGGTGCACATCATGTGGTAGTCAGTGTTGGAGAGGGTGTGTGTGTGTGTGTGTCACTGTTAGACCACACCGGCCAATGAGAGGTGTGCGGGGGCGGGCGGTCCAAGGGAGCCATCTCATTGGCCTGAGGCGGAGGGACGGGCCAAAGGTCCAATGTCATTGCCCCTAGACACAGGGACATACAATGTTTAAAAAAAATATATATATATATTTATATATATATATATTATATCATACATTCAGTGTGAACGGCGATACATTAGCTTAAATGGGCTCCATGTGAATGGATATTCCAGGCAAAATGTGACACATTGTGTGCTAATTTGCATGTCACTTCCCAGAATCCCTTGCTGCAGTGGGAGCACTGTATGCGAGGTGATAATGGTTGAAAGGCAGAGTTGCAAACCTGTCTAAGACATGTGAATGTGCTCACAAGTGATATTCTTTATTGACTATATATATATATATATATATATATACATACATATATATATATACAGTGGTTGACAAATCACCAAAAAATCTACTCGCCACACAAAAAAATCTACTCACCACCTAGTACCAAACGTGTGCTGCTTGGGCCAATATTTACTCGACCGGGGGTTAAATCCACTCGCCCGGGGCGAGCAAATGTATAGGTTTGTCGAACACTGTATATATATATATATATATATATATATATATATATATATATATATATATATATATATATATATATATATATATATTAACATACTGTAAGTGACTTATCAGAGCTTAGTGCATAGTGCATATGCTTAGTGCATAGGCCCGTACAAAGAAAAAGAAGCAGGCACACGGTCTTACTCAAAAGGAGGTTTAATATGCCATAAAGTCCAATGTTTCGGCAGTCAAATACTGCCTTTCTCAAGGTGAAGGCTTTGTACTGGAAGATTTGGGACTACAGGAGCTCCCCAGGATAAGCGCACCGGCAGCTAAGTTACTTACCCCACCTCTATTACCATTGATATTGAGTGCGTGTCTCATCCTCTGTCTAGTGCATAGATATTTATACATATATATTTAGGCACTGTACCGTGTATGAGTTTCACTGGATGTGCTAAAACTGAGCTTTGTCTGTGTTTTATGTTCTGTCTCTGGTTTTAAATATATATTGCCATGCTCAGTAGCACTCCTCTGTGACACTCATATGCTTATATATATGTTGTGTTTATTTTGGGGGTTCAATAGGAGCTTGTTAGGTGTCCAGTATATTTTACAATTGTGTTTCAGCTAGTCTTGGCTGTTTGGAGGGTGGCAACCTCCTACTTAATTGAAGCTCACCCCCTCCCACATTTAAATGGTTAAGGGCTCACTCCATAGCATCTTCCACACAGGGGAACTTGTTTGCTTGCAGGATGGTTGTGACAACTCTAATACAGAGTGCTTTTCCTGGTAATGTACAGGTTAATAAAGGCTTCAATCAGACTTAGAACTTTGCAACTAATATTGACAGATTTACTATAAATCATTCTTCCTGTTATTACACAGGTTACTAAGAATTTATATTAGCGTTAGGGACCCCTGAATTGTGGTCTGCCGTGAAGTTGGCTCAGGGGATTACAACAATTTTGGCCAAAAATGTCAAACTAAAAGACCATTTTACTTAATAGATATTTATACATATATATTTAGGCACTGTACCGTGTATGAGTTTCACTGGATGTGCTAAAACTGAGCTTTGTCTGTGTTTTATGTTCTGTCTCTGGTTTTAAATAGTGCATAGGCCCCACAGACTGATTCAGCCCGGTAGGATTCACGCAGCGGGAGTCCCATTCTGAAGCAGGTACGCCCGCTGTGTTAATCCTGATGGGCCATTCCACCCTGCCAAGCACTGTGCCATAAATGCTCGATTCTTGGTCCGCGGTTCACCAGTACATGTCCTGCGTCTGCTGACAGATAGGAGATGCTACATCTGTACTTAGAAAGTCCCACTATGAGCCCAATATAGCGCTTAGATGTTATGGCACAATAAGCAGTGGCATTTCTATTTCTGGAATTAGGAGTTTATTTAAAGTTAGCTTTTATGTTTTTAGCATCTGATCTTAAAATATGATAATGGAAGTCTTAGATTTGCATCATTGCCTATGAGTAATTTAACTTTTTTTATAATCATACATCATGACATTTGCACTTAACTACATCAGCATATTCCCTTAGAAAAATGACTTTTGAGAGACTGACCTCTGCAACAAATGAGCCTAGCAGACAGAAGCTCAGCAGCCAGTAGTTTGATGATTGGAGGGATAGCTATTCTGATGTGTATTTTAGGCTCTATTAAAAGTACTTCAAAATCTAATTATTGAGTTGGGAATTTTAGTTTTGATTTAAAAATGTAGTGCTCGTCATAACTGCTTTAGAAGTTAGGCAGACAGTCTGACATTTTAGACATTTGATTAACTGGGGGAACGGGGAGGGGTCAGAAACCTCCGATAATAGGTATCGGAGTAAATTGTCGTCAAGTACCATTGAGTTGCACATTAGTGATAATTAGATGTAAATTATAGGAACATTTAGGTGTTATCCTAATATTCTGTACTTACTAAACTCCATTGAGGTACAGATGTAGCCACACTAATTGTTTATGATGCCGAGGAAAGCTGTGAAATCCTGACCACGGCAACCCAAGGAAATGGGAAATCTTGCTGCCAGTGGCTTTTACTGTCCCTACAGCAAACACATTTTGCTTTTTATGCCAGGTCTCCGGGGACAGTAAGTTTAGCTACATCTGCAAATGCAGGGAAATAATGTTGCGCTAGTTAAGTCAGAGATAAACCTGGTATTAACTCCCATCCAAACCCTGAAAATGGGCTTTTGCAGAGTCTGGATGGGAGTATTGTAACATAGCATTATTTCTGCATGATTTCCAATTTCCACTCAAGCAAAAGTATCATTATGTACAAGTTAACATCAAGTTAATGCATCAATAATGGGATGTTAAACTTATACTGACGAGCTCAATGTTGGCTGTTATGTTTGCATATAATTAACTTATTGAATACCATGCTAACTCAGGAAACATAATACATAATACCCATTCCTATTTTAGGTAACATCCCATTATGGGCCTTATTCAGAGAGGGTTCATAAAAAAAATCGCCATGGAATTTAAAATGTTTTTTTTTTGGGGCGTTGCTATCACGGTATTCAGAAAGGCTCGAATACCAGTGATAGCAAAATGCCCAAAACTGGCGAGTTGCTGCCAGCGACAGCATCAAGCCTCTGAAAAGGAAAAAACCAGCGATTCATTTCTGCTGCTCTGAGAGAGCCGCATCTCCCAGCTGAAATGTCGCCCGAAAATTATTTATTTAAATATACATTTCTTTAATAGTGTAGAGGTGCAGGGGGTCTCCGGAGCTGAACCACGTTGGTTTTATGTCCGGGGACCCCCTGCTTCTTGAGATACAGGACTCTTTATGGGGTGCCGGTATCTCCTATGCAAGGAAATGTCCCGGTCACGTGACGCGGGACATTTCAATGCAGAGGGATACCGGCACCCCATAAAGTGGCCTGTATCTCGGGAAGCAGGGGGTCCCCGGACATAAAACCAACATGGTTCAGCTCCGGAGACCCCCTGCACCTCTACACTATTAAAGAAATGTATATTTAAATAAATATTTAAAAACAGATCAATACACGCCCTCACCCCCCCCTCCGCCCAAACCCATACAGTACAGTAATGGGCAAAATAACTATTATCCAGATATGGATAATTGATTATTTGCCCATTATTAAACACTGCATTAGCATACATAAATAAAATAAATAAATACAGTTATACTTACCACAACAGCAGGTCCCTCTGTCCTCCAGAAAGCATATATAGAAAATAAATACATTCTAATGGTCCCTAACCCCTTAATCACCTTAGCGGTTCCTAACCGCTATAGTTATTAAGGGGTTAACCCACCCTGACCTGGGAGGCCTAAGCACCCACCCTGACTGACTATACCCACCCTATAGCCATTGAGTAGTATAGTGGTACATCATACCCATATAATAATAATATGGGCATGATAAGCCTCTATAGCTCTCAATGGGCACCCTAATAAAAATACAGTAATACACAAGACACACAATAAGAAAAGCCAACTAAACTACCAAAAAAGACACTTCACTAAATACAAACAGTAGCCAGCTAATACAATCAATATAATCAATAGCAATATCAACATTGAATTAATTAAACCATTATCCAATCAAAACAATTAATTCGGAAAGCAACTCAAAATGAATAGTAACACTAACCAATGTAAACAATGAATTAATCCAACATTAATTAATGTAACCATTAAAAGACAAATAAAGACATTAAAACTATCTCTGAACTATCCATAAAACACATGAGCTAACATAATATAACATTAAGTACAAGCGAACACCAATCGCAAAGCTTTTATTACATTAACCATAAACAAACAATCACATCCACATCATTAACAAGCGAGAAATGCCCCCCAAATATTGGCATAATAATGTATTAATCTGTACCCTAAAGAGGTACAGATTAATATATTATCAGTCAATGTGCATCACACAAAAAATAAAAAACCCATCCAAAAAATAAACCTGTAAAAAGAGACATCTACAAACATTGAATATCTTACTTACCATTAGAAGCGGTGGCCCTCCGACTCCCGGGGTAACAGGAAGCTCACGTACCTTGAAGGCCTCCAACAGCATCCGATGCCATCCGCCATCAGGATCCGGATCAGGTACCCCAATCTTCTTTTTCCTTTCTTTACTCACCGTCTTCTATCTTCATTTGTCACCACTTCTTGTTGTTCTTTATCGTCTTTCTTCATCGGTCAATCCATAAAACCCAATGTTAAATCCCAGCCGATGCTGTCTCGTCGGCTTCTTGGGCTCAAATGAGGCGTCACGGCCTTAAATATGGCTTGTGACGTCACATTTACCCTCACAATGGTTAACAGCCACCTGATTGGCTGTTAAAACCATGTGCAGACTTAAAAAAAATTTTTTTGCCGTGACGTCACTTAAAGGGAATGATGCCAGCCAATCAGAATGGCTGTGCTTCATTTACCTTTAACATGACGTCGGTAAATCCAAGATGGCCGCTGTGTCACAAGGTATTTCAGCCAATCAGATCGTGGGAACCAATTCCACACGCTGATTGGCTGAAATACCTTGTGACATCTTGAGAGGACCCGCCTAGGAAGTGTGTGGATTGGCCCAGCAAACTGCCTGTCAAACACCCATACCGGAAGTGACGTGACAGAGTTCAGCACCCGAACCGGAAGTGACGTATCGCGGCACAGAATACACTGGAGGTGATGCTACGGAATACCACGGGGTACAGGAATCTCTGGAGGTGATTCTGCGGGCACCACGAGACCAGGATCGGAGGTGCAGAGAGCTGAACTGACCCTAGAAGTGAATCCAGCATCTACACGGTGTATACAGTAGAAGACGAGCAGCTGCGGTGCGGTGAGCGGTGAGCGGTGGTCACATCCCAACACTCCCGAGTCACTTTTTATAGTGCCAAATTCTTGTGTTTATTTTTTATATTGTAAGTGCACATTTTTAAAACTACATCATAAAGTTTTCCCTTTTATACTGATCTGCACCATGGAGATTTTTTTTTATTATTCCATGTTCCCATCTACCTGATGTTCATGTGTGAGAGCCATCCTGTGTATACCCAGATGACAGCACAGATTCCACAGATCCAGTCATTGCCCAAATTTATCTGCCATCCTGTGAGAAAGCTGTACATACGAGCCAAGTCTCCTCAAACATTGTTCAATTGAACCTACAGTCTGCACTTAAATTGTGTTTTTTCTTTGTTTTTTTTCCTTTATGCTCCCCCTGGGTTGTGAGAACATATATCGATCATCTGGGACCAGCGAAGACAGTCCCTTCCAGAGGGTTTGAGCAGGGGTTACAACTATATATAATATTTTTTCCACTATTATTAGTCACTTATATCCACGCTCGAAAGTTAGTTTAAGTATTCTTATGCACTTTTTATATTATTCACTTATACATCGGTGAACACCAGTATTGTTTCAGCGCCTATTTTATACTATCACTTTGTCACATGGTTTTAACAGCCAATCAGGTGGCTGTTAACCATTGTGAGGGTAAATGTGACGTCACAAGCCATATTTAAGGCCGTGACGCCTCATTTGAGCCCAAGAAGCCGACGAGACAGCATCGGCTGGGATTTAACATGGGGTTTTATGGATTGACAGATGAAGAAAGAAGATAAAGAACAACAAGAAATGGTTACAGATGAAGATAGAAGACGGTGAGTAAAGAAAGAAAAAAGAAGATTGGGGTACCTGAGCCGGATCCTGATGGCGGATGGCATCGGATGCTGTTGGAGACCTTCAAGGTACGTGAGCTTCTTGTTACCCCGGGAGTCGGAGGGCCACCGCTTCTAATGGTAAGTAAGATATTCAATGTTTGTAAATGTCTCTTTTTACAGGTGTATTCTTTGGGTTTTTATTTTTATTTTTTGTGTGATGCACATTGACCGATAATATATTAATCTGTACCTCTTTAGGGTACAGATTAATACATTATTATGCCAATATTTGGGGGGCATTTCTCGCTTGTTAATGATGTGGATGTGATTGTTTGTTTATGGTTAATGTAATAAAAGCTTTGCGATTGGTGTTCGCTTGTACTTAATGTTATATTATGTTAGCTCATGTGTTTTATGGATACTTCAGAGATTGTTTAATTTATTTCTTTGTCTTTTAATGGTTACATTAATTAATGTTGGATTAATTCATTGTTTACATTGGTTAGTGTTACTATTCATTTTGAGTTGGTTTAGGGATTAATTGGTTTGATTGGGTAATGGTTGAATTAATTCATTGTTGATGTTGTAATTGCTTCTATTGATTGGATTAGCTGGCTACTGTTTTTATTTAATGAAGTGTGTTTTTTTGGAGTTTAGTTACGTTTTATTACTGTGTGTCTTGTGTATTACTGTATTTTTATTAGGGTGCCCATTGAGTGCTATAGAGGCTTATCATGCCCATATTATTATTATTATATGGGTATGATGTACCACTATACTACTCAATGGGTATAGGGTGGTTATAGTCAGTCTGGGGTGGGTGCTTAGGCCTGACGGGTGAGTGAAGGGGGTATTAGCCCTAAGGATGGGTGTTTAGACCTTGCGGGTGGGTAGCGGTTGGGTTAACCCCTTTATTACCTTAGTGGTATTAACCGCTAAGGTAATGAAGGGGTTAACTCCACCCGCAACCCCCCCGCAATGCCTAAACAGCCACTAAGGGCCAAATTCCCCCTTCACCCACCCCCGCTAGACACAGTATTGTATTGTATTATATGTTTCTTACTGTAAGCCTGGCACGGGTGTTTAACCCCTTCATTGCCTTAGCGGTTAGCCGCTAAGGTAATGAAATTGCTGTACGTGCATGTTTCCTGCCTCGGATGCATGCCGGGGGGGTCCGGAGCAGCTATTAATGGCTATCAGCTCCGGAGACCCCCGGCATCAATCCGAGGCAGGAAAGGGGCCTGATTTCTTCTAAGACCCGACACGTCGCAGCTTATCGAGGCCATCTCCCCACCAATTGACCAACAATTTTGTGGGGAATTGGATTTGGGGAGAAAATCGTTTTTTAGGCCTGCGATGGGCTGCGATGGGCCGCGACACCTGACTCGCGGGTCTCTGAATCACGCGAGTTTATCAACCATCCGAAAATGGTCGATAAGGGGCTGATCGCTGCTCAGTCAGCGATTTTCGGATGGAGATAAACTTTTGCGTCGATACAGTCTGTTATCGAGCACTTATCGAGGCTATCTGAATACGAGTGTCCATTTTGGGCGATAAGTGCTCGATAAGGGCCTTATCGAGGCTTTCTGAATAAGGCCCTATGTTCCCTGATGAAAGAGAGTTTAGTGTTCTTAGAGAGTTCCAAAAATTGTTTGTTTTGTTTTTCCAAAAGCAAAAAATATACATAAAATGACAACAATTACATATTTTCATATGATTTTGAATGTCTTCCATATTCATATGATGAATACACATGTCCTTTTCTAGTTATGAGACAGGGAAGTACAGTAACATACAGTAAAGCATACGTTGCATCCTACTCTCACATTTTATTTGTCTAGACTTAAAACAGCAGATTTAATTTGTGTTACATATATTGTCAGAGTATTCACCTGTGTTTGGTAAAAGTATCTTGTGTTGATGCTTATATTCTATTTTTCTTTATCCATAGCATTCCTTTGAAACAATGGTGCTCTGCTTCCAGAAATAGATAAGACAACATTTTTCTTTTCTGCAGCAAATATTTCCCTATTTGCACAATCTTTTTTTCCACAGCTAGTAACTCATTTTCATGTACCTCTGTTTTTCTTTTAAACATGTCTATAAATGCTCCCATTCGGCACATTTTCCTTAATACTCCCATAAAGAAAATGTAATAAATTGCAACTTCGTCACTTTCTTTTGCATTATTAACATGAATAATTTCTTACCTCTGACCTGATTCTTGCCCTTGATTTGCCCTATACTTGCACTTGAATCCACACACAGTCAAGTATATAGACAGACATCCTCCAGCTGATAAAAATGACCATCAAATGCCTGCCTTAGAGAACTTAAATCAATTGTAAGATGCTAACATAATTGTAATAATTATCCTTCAGAAGGAGAAAGTTCTGCTCTATTTCCTATCTTAACATTCTTCCTTTGCCCATAGCTTGATTGGAACACGGGAATAAGTTATTAACTAGTAATTTTTCTTTTCATCGGGTAAGAAAGTATTCTTGCTCAGGTCGGGGGCATTACATTGCATAATTAATTGTCTGATACTATCTTAATCAACATCTCTTCATCTTAAACATTTCCGTTCTCGTTGCCAGTAAGAAGATATATAGTTAATCAACTATGCATGACTTGCCAGAAATTGAATTCTGTAGGGAGGTTTCAGTCAGTTATTATAAAAGCAGCTGAAGTGTATCAAGTGTCTATTAGGACGTTTACTACACTACAGTAGTTTGCATGTGTTGTTGTTATAAAAAAAATAACAGCATATTTAACTATTACTAAATTATTGAATTGAGCTTAAAATTAAATGGAAAAAAATGGAAGGAGGGCTCTTACCCAAATATTTCCAATTGTAAAGTAAGATCGATAATGTATATGTGAGAAACAAAGGAGAGAAGAAATGAAAGAAAAAAGTAAAGAACAGCAATACATTTGCATTCCCTTTGAGTTAGCTCACATTCTTCTCTGTTTAAATGCTTTGCTTTTTGTGCACTAGCAGTACATTAGCTGTACTACAACACAATAAGGAAATATAAATCAAAAATTGTATTCAGTATAACACAAATCAGATGCTGCCCAGATGTACAGTACAGTGTTGAAACATTCAGATTATGACTATTATTAAGGAAAACAACATTTTGCATTAATAGTGATCTTCAGCTGTCAGGCAAGTGTGTGTTACTTTGTTTGTAAAATATCATTGTGATGTAACATTGCAAAAATATTAAAGAAAAGCTTGAAATACAATTATTATCAGCACGAAAGTTCAGCCCAACTCCATATTCTCCTCATTAGACATAGTGTAATGCAGAATGGGTTTATGAGTTGATTTACATAGAGGGCCATATTTACTAAGGGATGCTATCCCATAAGACACATTCTGGTGCCAAATTACACCTTATGGACTATTCACTTAAATATATGTATTGTCCTTTATGTTATGTGTACTTACACATAATGTATCTGCTTTATGTATAATGAGGATAATGCTGCATTTGCTTCAAGTTTTGTTGCATTCAGGATCCTTTGTCCATACAGCAAAATATATTGACATTTATGTTGCTCTATCTTCAATCAATATTATTTCTTATTTTACTATTCATTTATTTGCATCATGTTCAGATGTAGGCAGCCTTATTGCCCCTAGCGATAAAGGAACATATAGTCCATTATCACTCAGAATATCACAGAGTTTCTATATGTTTCAGTGGTAAAGATGGCACAGACTATTGCAATATATCCTATAATAGGGAACAATAAAGATGACTGCATCTTTACTTCACAGCAATAAAATATTTTTAAATCTCTGTTTTTATTCTATTCTTTTTTTTAAATTATTATTCTGTGCTGCATTTTAAGTGAATGACTAATGAGTATACTATTGACTTCATTGCTCTTACCAAATAAGCATCTTTATTGCATTCTTTCTTTTAAAAGTACACTAGATCCCATAACCTTTTAACTCATATGATCTTTATTTCACCCTTTTTCCTTGCACTTCAAGTCACCTCAAAATCTCAGTTTTCCTCAGCATTCAAGCATTCAAGCATGTGCTGGCCAGTCGTACCATTTATCAAAAATAACACCCTTGGCCATACTTGCATGACTATTGCTCTTAATCGCTCTCACAGCAAAAATAAGATACAGTATTACAAAAATGGTAACAGTATACGTTATACTTGTATTTTTTAACATTCTTTTTTCACTTTTCTTTTACTACTTTTGATACAATTGACTACTACATATGTTCACATTGGTGGTGACATTCGCACATACTGTACACCTGATTACTGCCTTTGTCTCTGAATGCATCACTGCAATATCTGATGGGAAAGTCCTTTTTAACCTCATGACATTCTCTGAACATCACAAACTCCGGCACTATAGGGCACATTATTATTATTTTTAGACAATGTCATATGGATTATGCTCATTGTCCAAGGGGCAATGAAAAAATAAAAGTATAGAGTTGAACAAATCTACTTTTGAACATCTTTGGCAGGGCTCACCTTATAAAGAAGGCTACTGATACGCAATTTTTGCATTGATTTTAGAAAGGTTAAAGAGGTTGTAAAATGTAAGGTATATCCCTTGTAAAGTACGGTATAGACAACTTATTGGATTGCTTAGGATTGGCAAGATGTTTTTTGACCCAAGGCTCATTTTAAGGGATATGCTGCCATCTGAAACTGAAGCCAAAAATACATTTTGCCACACCTTTTGGGCTGCAAACATTAACAAAACCAGCAATGCATTTTGTGTTAGAGATGTTACATTGTTTCATAGTTACATAGTAGATGAGGTTGGAAAAAGACATATGTCCATCAAGTTCAACCTATGTTAAATGTATATGACATACAGATACTATATTTGTATTTATAGTATAAACAATATATTGATCCAGAGGAAGGCAAATAAAATACCCCCGTGAAACAATATGCAATAATGTTTCATAAAGGAAAAAAAATAATTCCTTACTAGCCTCAATGTCAACCAGATTTCTCCCTGGATCAACATCTTTGCTATGTTTACTAATCCCCTGTATTCCTTTGGTGGATCCTCTCTGCACTTTTTCTAGTTCCATAATGTCTTTTTTATGAAGTGGTGCCAAAAACTGTACTCCATATTCATGGTGTGGTTTTACTAATGCTTTACACTATGTCATAATTATTCTTTATTCCCTTCCATTTAACCACATATACTGTATTACAAGAGAAGGTCTTATTTGCCTTTACAGCTACTGCATGACTATGGACACTATTGCTAAACCTGCTGTCTACAAGCACTCCTAAATCCTTCTCCATCACGGATTTACCTTATTTTGCACAATTTAATATGTAAGTCGTCTTGTTTATTTTTGATTCCCAAATGCAAAATCTTACATTTATCTATGTTAAACCTCATAAGCTATTTACCTTACCAATTTTCCAGGTTATTTCAGTTCTGGAGAGAGATTACATCCTGCTCTGATTTTTCTACCTTAAACCATTTAGTGTGCGCAAAGATGGAGACTTTTCTCTATGTCAACCTCAAGGTAATTAATACTGTAAATCAAGTTAAAAAGCAGTGTCCCCAGTAAAAATCCTTGAGATACTCGACTAGCCAAACCTAAAAATGTTCCATTTAGAGTATGACAACTCTCTGTTGTTTATACTTCATGCATTATTTAATCAGGGAGCAAATATTTTTACCCCGGCAAATGTTCTTAATTTTGTACACTAATGTCTTGTGTTGCGCCTTATCAAAAACCTTTGTAAAATCTAAGTAGACCACATCAATTTTATTACACTGGTCTATGCGGGGATATGTAGCTGTCATGTGTTCTTAAGGCTGGAGTGAGAAAAACACACTAGAAAGTGTGCACAGCTGGAGGGAAAGTACAGAGAATGTGCGAAGACCACTATAAAGGTTGGGGCTCAGGAGTAAAACGGTAATCTTACCCCTGTCAGCTCATCCGTCCTGGGTCCAACGATTCCTCAATGGTTAATCCCACAGCGTGCATCCGGCAACAAGGTCACATGAAGAGAGAGGGGTGGATCCCGATCGACAACACACAGCCCAATGACGTCAGGTTCCAAGTTTCAACATCAAAGCTTTATTGGCAACACACAGATGGAACAGCAGGCTGCAACACAGCCTCCTCCTCTACGCATTTCACGCTCTACTGGCGCTTCGTCTAGGAGTAAGGAGGGTGTCTGCAAGCCCTACATTTAAAGCAAAAACCCCGCGAACAGGGACTTAATTAAAATCGTAACAGCTGTGGACCTCAAGTGAAAAACATATCTGTCTTTACGGTTGCATAATGACATATAGCAACCATATGAATTTAAACATAGCAGATAGTGTTCTAATTTTCTTATTGTATACTAAAGAACAATTTCAAACAATCTCTTTATGGTACTCATTAGCTGAAAACATTAATAAAATGAAAATAAAAACATAGAAAGTTAATAAATGTTGCAAATGTAGTGGGTCTGTTGAGACATGATCATTCAATTTTGTACTTTATAATTGTTTGGTACTAGTAGAATAGGATCTTAAATGTATCACAAAACCTAAAGAAAAGGGGTAAAGAAAAGGGGAAAAGGGAAGGGGGAAGGGGGGGGGAGGAGGGAGGGGAAAAGGGGTGGGAGGGGGGAGAGAATGGGGCAAAAGGAGAAGAAATGTTCATAACATAATAAACGACAACATATTATAACATATATTATAAAAATACATTGTCTGAATAAACTTTTTTGGAAAAATGCAATCATAAAAAACATCTTAGATCCCAAGCTACATTCAGTCCATTGGGCTGCAACGTGTTAAGAGTAAAGATCCAGTGTGCTTCTCTTTGGTGAAGGATTTTAATCCTATCACCACCCCGTGAGGGTAAGGCAATCTGTTCTATTGCCACACACTGGAATGACCCTGCACAGCCCAATGGACATGAATTAAGATGTCTGGACACAGGATGTAATATGTCATTACTAGGGATCAATCTAAGTAGACCACATCAATTGTATTACACTGGTCTATGCGGGGCCTGCTGTGCATCTTCCTGCTGCGTGTAGGCTCTGTACTGGTGTCATCACTATACATGCCCCTTTCCTCACCCTCATGATATCCAGATTTGCACGTGCATTGCCACAATAAACCAAGCCTCTGGTCCTTTTCCATGTGACTTTGCCCTGTCATGGCCTCTTAACTGATGCCTTCACCACCACATGAGCCAGTGCCACCATAGGAGTCCATGCCGCAAACATCAAACACTGCTGGCTCATTTCCTCCCCACCGGTCGTTTCCTTCAGTCTAATAACCTCCTCCTAATTTACATAAACACCACAGTATCATCATAGAATGCCACCTGCACTATGCTGGTTCTGTGATTGGTGATTGGTAGAAGTAAAAGGACGTACTTACAACAATAATCGTAATACTGTAATCAATGTTGTCTTTGTACAAATATATTTTGGCATTTTATTTTAACAATAAACAATGCTGCCAAGTTTGAGATAAAGTATTGTAAAGCTTACTGGCTAGCTACATGTGGATATTATACTATATGTAAGTGACTTACCCTTAGAATATTTTTACATTCAAGAAAAAATACATTTTTAGTATTTGAAAGCAATTTTGTGTTAAGTATTAATCAAAATGAATGTATTGGGTGTGCTTGTCTCAGGGAGGGGCTGTTATCCTGAAACATTACTGTACTCGATCTTAATATAGTTTATAAAAGAGATAACACCGCAAGAAATACTTCTGTGCCTCCTCCACTAATTCACTGTCTATGATTTAAGTGGGTCCAGACTTGGAACACAGGATCCTTGATGGGATAGAGCACCTGGACCAATTGAAGATATGATTGGGAGTACTGGTGAGCCACTATTCTGTAGATCAAACTGTGACTGAAAATCATATGCGTAGATTTCTACATATCTTATCAATCATATGAATAACATATTTTAATGACTGCTAATTAATTATAAAAAACAGAAAAATGCTGTTTTTACATACTGTAGGTATTTCTTAGTAGTTAACTGTACATGTGTGATTTTAATGAATAAGGAAATCTGATATAATTGTGGTTAAGTTACTACACTGCACCTCCTTTCTTTTATAGTTGTATTTAGTACAGCACATACAATTATTGTATCATGACCAGGGAGGTTGCCAGGTGGTTCCCCCCCCTCCGACCCCAAATAACGACAGGAGACAGAACTGGAGGTAAAATGGCCATGGCTATTTATTTAAATAAAGAGGGGTAAATGCTACTCCCCGCCAGAGTGTACCTTTGACAGGAGGTGGAGGGGAGAGTCAGCCGGCTCCCGTGCCGCTGCCATCTGCGCGAGCGGGTTATCGACATCATGAATATCTGAACTCGCCCACTCGTGCTCCCCCCGGGCTCAAATGGCCCAGCTCCCAGTCTGGCAAGAACACGCACCTACCCCCCATGAGCTGCCGCGACAAAGGCAAAGCTGGTCACCGACCCCTCCTGCTTGGAACCTTGTTCCTTTCAAGATCAGCACAGTAACAGAATTCCATACTGCAACAGAACAGAGAAGCATTAACAACATATACCAGTTTTTTGTCCCTGCTACCGAGCATACCCCGCACACATTATCTGATGGTTACCATCAGATTGCCCTATCCTAACTAAAGTGGATGGGTGGGTGGGAATTGGCTGGTGGGAGGCAAAGAGGACGTGCCCCCCGCCAGCTTGGCCTTAAATTAGGTTCCCTTGGACCCCTCCCCTTGGACGGGGAGGGCGGTGTGGGGGGTGGGCCAGTGGGGAGGAAGGCCGGCTCCCCCTGGTCATGAAACCCCCCCGCCCATGGCAGGGGGGGGTCGCTTGACCAGGGAGGTTGCCAGGCGGTTCCCCCCCCTCCGCCCGCTTCGGCCCCCGAAATACCCCAAATAACGACAGGAGACAGGACTGGAGGTAAAATGGCAGTGGCTATTTATTTAAATAAAGAGGGGTAAATGCTACTCCCCGCCAGAGTGTACCTTTGACAGGAGGGGGAGGGTCAGCCGGCCCCCGCGCCGCTGCTGTCTGCGCGAGCGGGTTATCGACGTCATGAATATCTGACCTCGCCCACTCGTGCTCTCCCTGGGATCAAACGGCCCAGCTCCCAGTCTGGCAAGAACAAGCACCTACCCCCCACGAGCCGCCACCGACAGCCCTATTTAACCCCCCTTAAACTAGGGCCGTACTGCCAACCACTGCAAGACCCTCTCCAATCCCTCCTGTAACCCGATGTTGAACAGGTCTATCCCTACCTCTGACATGTGAACCCCATCCGCCCTCAACAACCCCCCTGCGCTAGCATCGAAATCAGGGTGTCTGATCGCCCAACCCCCGCACTGCACCACAAACTTGCCTACTGCCCTATTCACTTTTTTCCGCACCCTATCCACCGCACGCGGTGACCTGGCACCCCGCCAGGCCTTCCTGTAGACAATATCAAACCAAACAAATTGCACCGCCGGCCAGCGAGCGAACATCTGCGCCACGTCCCTTTTAATGGTCTCTATTAGATCGACCGACCGCACCGCTGCCACGTAATTTCCTCCCGCGTGAATGAGAAGGATCTGCGGCGGCCTCCTGTCCCTCGCTAGACCCAAGAGCCGTGGGGGCTTTTTGGGGACCACCCCCAGTGGGGAGATCCTCAAGTCGGGGAGAGGGGGGTAGGCGAATGGACCCGCCATCCTCCCCAACTCCACCTCTTTACCCACCTTTTCCCTCGCCACATCGCTGTAAACCCTCGCCGATTTCAAATTCCGTTCAAACCTTGATCCCGTCTGGTGCAGAAACGGGATTCTGAAACCCTCGGAAAACCCGTCGAGGAGCAGCCGGGCTGCGTCCCTATTTGGGTAGCTTTCCAGCCAAGGGCTCAGGCTTTGGACGATTATAGGAGAAGGCGCCTTGCTGCCCAGCCCTCCGCCCACCCCTCTTGGAACCGCGTCCCCCACTCTTAAAGCATTTCGCCTGCGAATGAGCTCCTCCGCAAATGGCGCATTGGTGCTTGAAGTGGCAAACAGCATATGTGCACCGCTCGTCATTGAAGGCCTAGCACACACCAGGCCGGCTATCCCCCTGTTTGTCCATGTTTGCGGTAGCGAGTCCCCCATCTCCACCTCCCTGAAAGGGTGCCGGCTTGTCCGATAAGCCAATAAGGTCAATCCAGAGGTCCGTCTCCTTCATAACCAACGTTACTTTATCTTTGTGCACCGCCATCTTCTGTCTAAATCTCAAATCGCAAAACCACCAGCCCCTACCCCCATGCCTCTGATGGGCCTCCCCAATCATATCCTCATATTTAAACAGAGCCGCACATAAGTGGGGGGACTTTTCCCCGATTACTGCGGCTAAGATTCTGAGTGCGCGGGCCCAATTGGCGTACGTGCGCGGGAAGAACCGCTTCTCGATGTCCTCCTTCCTATCCTCCCCATTTTTATAAGATCGCACCAATGCCTCCCTGTAATCGGGTAATAGGGATAAGATTTCCACGAAATCCCCTGCCCAAATACTCTCCTTCTCCTCTTTTGTCAAATGCGTTCCTAATTCGTTAACGACGCACACCTGTGGAGTCGAATAGGCCCCCGCGGGGATCGTGGGTATCATGTGGTGTCCACGACCCCGGCCGTGTGAAGAGACACCGGGGTCATGGCTAGGGGAGCTACTACACCCAAGACACCAACTGTAGAGGAGACGGAACCCTCGGTGCCAATGACCCCGGCCATAGGTGGATTTTGAGACACCAGGGTCATGTTGGTGGCTGCCGGGGCGGGGATTGGCGCCGCGGTCCCCTCACCGATGTGCGCCCCCCCCATGCTGCTGCCACTTCTAACGTTGCAGCAGCGTCCCTTGCTCCTGCTGCTGTCCCTGTTCCGAAGGAGACTGACACCTGCGGCTCCAAGGCCTTCAACATGCCTACCAATGCTGCTGTGAAGTTTGCCGTCCCTTCTGTGCCATAAGCTCCTGGATCTGGCCCGTGGGTTAGCCCAGCCGCTGCCTGCTCTACGCATGCTGCGCCACCCGGTATTTCCCCCCTTGTCGCATCGCGTGTTCTTTCCTGGTCTGTGTGGACTACCTGGGATGCCATCCAAATCCTAAGCGCTCTTGCCCTTTCGCCCCGCCGTCTCCCCTTTACCGCCATGGGTATCTTACCCGTCCTTGGCATCCTGGGGGGAAGTAACTGGGCCGGTGACCTGGGTCGCCCCTGTGTGGGGGGCGGGCCAGCGGGGAGGAAGGCCGGCTCCCCCTAGTCATGAAACCCCCCCCCCCCACCCATGGCTAAGGGGGGTCACTTTCTAAGTCTAACTACAGGTATATGCCCATTGTATTACTAATCTTTGCTGTTAAATGCTTGCTTGTTAACATACTGTATGATGCAACAGATTTTCATTAGCCGGGACTTAAAGCTGAATGAATAATAATAATTAAAGTATTATGGGTTAAATTGTATCGAAATAGTAAGATTTAAATTCAAAGAAACCTTTTTTTCCATTGAGACTTGTTGACAATTTTGTTAACTGGATAGAAAATTAATTTTGAAAAGTATTTATTGGGCAAGTGTATGACCTACTGTTCAGCTAAACTTGGTCCCTTATGGGGTTTATTAGAGAAAAAAAGATACGGTGGGAGAGCTGTACTGAATTACTTGAGCAGATAATAAAAAATTGGGCACTTTTTGGGAAGATTGAACAGAATTTGTTTAGAAAAATGTCTAGACTGCTTATTATACTTTAGCAGCTGTAAATAATCTCAGGAGGACAAATTAATGAGACCGTTTGTTGGTAGAGGTTTAGATCCACAGCTTTCCAGCAATCAGAATTTTTAAAACGAATGCATATGGATACATTTAAGAAATGAACGATAAAGATACACTGAAAGGAATTCAAGAACATAGAGTAGACGATGAAGCTTGAAGTCTTTATAGATGTGATTTACATTAGAATATACATCTAAATAACAGGATTATTTTAGTCCCATTTATTTGAATGGAGCTTAACTATTTTCCATAGTATTTACAGTATATTGAATAGGTCTTACTGTATGACTGTGTCATCATTTACAAACTTCTACAAACATTTTTAAGATAAGGTATACTTTTTGATATTATTATGAAGGCACTCCCAAATGAATACTTATGCAATCCAAGTCAATAAAGTTAAGCCTAAATAGAGAAAAACTGAATCCCATGAGGAGGATATCTAGAAGGCAAAAATATGGTTTTCAGAAAACATGACTATAAAAACCTCAATAAAATGAAGACCACTATGAAGTATCCACAGTACATAAACAAGATGGTAATTGAGCACTACCAGTCTGTTTTCCAATTTTGTGTTACTGTAGCTATAACTCTCATAGAACTGCGGTAGATTCACTAAGATCAGTGTAAGTATGGCAAATAGCGTGATGTTACTTAAAAAAGTAACTAAGCTGTTAAATGATTATCTGCTTATTCCCTTAGGCAATTATATACAAAAATACTTGTAATTGAGGCTAACATCACATAATTTCATGATAACACCTTGTTATCTTCATGTAATGTGACATTATTTTAGTCTTTCGGGTTATTTCCATCCAGAACCTGAATTATGTTAACTTCTTTAAAGTCCAAATAAACAGCTGGTTTTGGACAAACCATCCTAACTGGCCACTAAGTTGAAACAAAAACATCAATAACTTTATTTCTGCCCCCCAGGAAGGCAATGTACTGGTAGCTCTTTAAAGGGGAGAAGTGGCTCATCGGACAGTTGTTTTGCCAAAAAATGAACGGCAGGCAGTCCCCCCTCCCGTCCTCCCTAATAGATATAGGGAACCGGTATAATTAAAGTTAATTTTTTATTGTTTGTAAAATATTAAAATAAAGGAAAAGAGGAAAGTAAGAATATAATCAGACAAAAAAAAGTACATTTCAAAGTAATATAGTAATATACAGCAAAATAGAATTTTGAAGTAGTGAGGTTGTTTGTCATTGAGGAAATTTTACTAGGATTATAGCTAATTAATACTTTATCAATATAAGCCCTGTTTGAATGGCACTCGCTTCTGGCTGTGAGAGTGAGCAATGTTTGAAGTTATGGGTAATTAATCTCTCAGCTCATAAGGGAGAGGGAAAGTTATAAAAGTTATAGTTATTAAGTGTGAGCATGTTTATTGGCATTCAATTGTGTTTGTTACTGAATAAATGAGTGCTGTGGCCTTATTACCAACATCTGTGTGTTTTGTTATTGTTTTTTATGGTGGGGGGGGGGGGTTGAATTTGCATCTAATGCAGTTGTGGAGATAGTAATTGCAAATAAGGAAATAAGAAAAGAGCAAACGTTAGGACGAAAAGGACTAGAAAATGAGTACAGTATGTTATATTATTATTTGAGAGAGAGGTGACAAAGGTGAGATCAGAGACAGTACATGATGTGATGTGTTGCAAATGAAAACTGACAAAGGCAGACAAATGCTACATTGAATTATTCTGTATGAGCAAAGTTTCAGCTGCAACCAGTGTAAATTATGTAGGTTTCAGAAAGGTTTGCTTTTGTTCACATTATTAGAGTAATCAAACCTTTGATTGTCAAGGTAGTTTCCACCAGAAGAAGCGTTCACGTTTTTGCATGAATATACTGTACATTATTTTTGTATCAGTTTTGGATTGCAAACCTTGTATCTGGGAGCTGCATCCCAGAACCTCACTTCTTCATATAGAAGAATAAATGATTTTTATGAAAGCAGAAAAACAATTATTCCAAATATGTATCACTTTGAGCTACAGTACATTACAACAAAGAGTGACTACTCAGATTATCCCTATACTTTTATATACAGACAGAAGTTGGCAAAGTTATTGTAATGTATGGCTTGTTCCCAAGAGTGAAATGGCGCAATAGCCCAGACCCTTCTTGCACAGGGCGAAATCAAAACAATGGGTATATATTCAGCTGCCGCATTGTGTAGGTGAATGCAGCAGGTAGTAGAATCCAGGCAGGCAAAACACAGGCCTCTGTGAAGAGAGGAACAGCAGGCCTCCGGAAACTAGGAACACAGGCCTCAGTGTAGTAGCAGCAGGCCTGGAGGAAATTGGAACGAGTACAACAAACTAGAACAATAACAACAGAGATAAGTAATGAGAGATAACAAGCCAGGATGCTTGTGGCAAAACACAGGTAACATTCATAAGTGAATTATGCTCAGCGGTGAGACATTGTGGGAAAGCAGTATTTAAGGGGCAGCGGGCCAATCCCAGGAGGGGGTTGTGAGGGCATTGCTCCAATGAGTACAAGGCTAGGTTGAAGTGATAGCCAGCACAGCTGCTGTTGATTGCAAAGAGGGAATTAGTGAGAACAGCACAACCCTGCAAGGCAACGAGAAAAGCCAGGAGTAGATTCCGCACAAGTTCTAACAACAACCACTAGGGTAGGGGTTGGCAACCTGCGGCTCCCGAGCCACATACCGCTCTTTCTGCACCTACATGCGGCTCTCCTCCATCCGCAGGTTGCCGCTCCCGAGCTGCTGGTCTACCTCCTACACTGTCCCACGCCGGGCTTCTCTCATGCCGGTGCACGCCAATGACACAGAGATGTCCAGTGTGGGACAGTGCAGGAGGCAAACCAGCAGCTGCGGAGATGCCCGGCGGCAACAAGAGGCCAACCAACGCAAGCCAGGCAGGACAGTGTTAGAGAGAGTCAGGCCCAATGTAAGAGTGTGTGTGTATTGTCGGTTGGGAGGTAGTGTGTGTTTGTGTATTTTAGGAGATTGAGTATGTGTATTTGGGGGGTAGTGTATGTGTATTTGGGGGGGGAGTGCATGTATGTATTGTGTATTTGTAAATGACAAATAAACACAATAATTTTGCACAGAAAAACAATTAAAAAAATAAAATAAAGGGACTTCTTATTGTGAGATACATTTTATTTCCACACATATTTTTTTCCTTTCCCTAATTCTGATTAAAGTAAGTTTGTCATATGATAATGCTTATACAGTATATACTGTACCTATTCGTGTGTGTACAGTATATGAATGTGTTTGTGGGGGTGTAATATTCATGCATGTGTTGTGACTCTTGGAATATTTTGGACAAATACATTTCTCATAAAATCGGTCTTCTCCTTGGATGGTTGCAGACCCCGGCACTAGGGGAGTAAAGATGTAGCCATTTATAGCAACTCCTTCCCCATAATAACATCACTAAGCTAAAATGAAGTAAAGTGTTTGATTACTCCACGATTTAACCCCTTCTATTACTTAGACCCATTAACCCCATAATAGCCAACTCTGAGGCTGCTGCTGGATATATACATATATTATATACTTAGTTAAGTTATGGTGGGTAAAAAAAGTGACAAAAACCCTCCACAGCAAAGCATTTAGCAAATGGAAATATTACTGTATGATCATTTGCATGTCTTAGACAGGTCTGCAACCCCGCCTTTCACCATTATCACCCAGCACACAGCACTTCCACTGCAGCAAGGGATTCTGGGAAATGGTTTTGAAGCAAAAGGTGACACTGTGTGTCCATTTGCATGTCTTTCCCAGAATCCCTTACTGCAGTGGAAGTGCTGTGTGCTGGGTGATAATGGTGAAAGGTGGGGTTGAAGACCTGTCTAAGACTTGCAAATGGGAATGGGGAACAGTCCCCTAACTGGTGCTACAAAAACATCACTGTGTGGTATACAATGTATAATGTAAATCCAGGATCCAAGTATGAAACACAGTTCTATCCAGGTGCACAATAAGGTTTATTAATGAAGTCAATCTCACTCCTATTAAAGCCCCATAAAATAAGACCAATGAGGGGGTCTAACTGTGCTAACAATGGTAAGTGAATTGAAACAAAACACTCACCAAAGATGAAAGCACATGCCTCTACCCGGTGGTCTAGAAGGCTGGAGCGATGTGAGAAGCATAATGGCAATAGGAGGACGTTCTGTAGAAATAAATAAATAAACTCACAATAGTGGAGTCAGCTGGATCTGATAGGAGCATGCTTCAGTAAGTATAGCAAAAATCGGAGAAAAGGCTGATCACAGCAAGTGATAGGGCTGGAGGCAGATAACCCCCCCAATTTATTTATTAATGAAACAGCATGAAAACAGACAGATGCAGGGTCCTCTGATGCTTTTCCCGCCCAACAGGCGCTTAATCAACTTAGTGGTTAATAACCGCTATAGTAATGAAGGGGCTAACCCACCCTCCCCTGCTACCCACCCGGGAGGCCTAACCACCCACCCTGGGCCCACTAAACCCACCCTCTAGCCATTGATTGGCATAGTGGTACATCATACCCATATCATATGGGCATGATAAGCCACTATAGCAGTCAATGCTCACCCTAATAAAAAAATAATACGAATACAGAATAAGAATAATAATAAGAAGAAAGAAGACTCCCAAATGGATTAATGGATTACAATTAACATATGAAGATAAAGAAAGCAGAAAAGGACTTTGGCCTTTACCTGAGGCATGTTGCTGTTATGGATTGTGGATTTGTTCAAGAGCTTGCTGAGACCACGGGAATCGGAGGATGAAGACATCTAATGGTAAGAAAAAACATTACGGGGCCTATGCATTAAGCATTCATAAGCCACTTATCAAGCACTTATCACCCAAAATGCCTACTGCTATTCAGAAAGCGGCGATAAGTAGGAGAAAAATGGCTGAATCACCAAAAATAATTTGCTCAAAAAAAAATCGCAGAGGAAGCGGTGATAAGCCACCTTTTGATTCTTTTCGGCATGTTCATAAACTCGTGCAATTCTAGTACCAGTGATTAGGTTATCGCCGCCTGTCGCCGCTCTAGAATGATGAATTTCTCCCAAAATCCTCAAGCCAGAAAACGTTGCCATAAAATTGTTGGAAACCTGCTGTGAAGCGGCGTGATGGCACTTAGAAAATATCACTAACTGAGACCCCCAGATACCAACGGGGACCAACCGGGGACACCTGTCAGCCTATAGTAACAATCTTGTGTATAAAAAATAAAATATGGTTTTATGTAGGGGTACAGGGGGTGGTTTATTTTTTGGTGGTAATTACTTATTTTAATATAAACTTTATAACTAGTGTATTGTAGCAGGGGAGTCCTCAGACCGGAAATCAATGCGGTCCTGCTCCGGAGACCCCCTGCTCTAGTAATAAAATTTAAATTAAAAAATATATAAATTAAAAATTATTAAATATATAAATTTCGGCCGAGAGAGGCAGCTGCTCTCATGTAGAGGCAGCTCTCTCTGAGCAGCACTCTCAGCAGCAGATATAACTCGCTGGGTAGGGCCTTTTCAGGGAGTTGTTCATCAAATCGCCGGCAACTCGTCCGTTTTGTGAATTTTGCTACCACAGGTAATTAACGCTTTCTGGATACCGTAGGAGCAACGCTCATAAAAATGGCGATTTTAACGGCCCTGCGATTTTTTTATGAACCTTTAGGGAAAAAGCCCCTAAATATATGTTATTTTTCTTTTACAGGTTTTTTCATTGTAATTTTTTGATTGTAATTGTTTTATTGCCCACTGATTGCCAATGTATTTATGTATGCCCCTATATTGCTATATACAAATACAGTGACAAGCAATGCTTTTTTTGGCAAATGCTTGCTTCAATTTCTTTTAAATATGTTTTTATTCTTTGCTTTGAAATATTTCTGCTATTTATTTTGTGTTCTGATTTTTAATGATGGGAATTTTTGCGATGTTTTCAATTGTTTATTAATGTTACTTTTTAGTTGTTTGCATTTTAATTGTGGTTTATTTGGAGTTTTCTTTTATTTATTGATTTTTTGGGGGGGTATTTTAATTGTTAATGCTGGTGTTTATTTGGTATTTGCTTCATTGATTGCTGGTAATGTTGTGGTGTTTACTTGTTTATTGTTGTTTGTTTGGTTATTGTTTTTATTGCATTGGATATTGTTGTGGTTGTTGATATTTTAAGTTGACCATTGACTGCCATAATGTTAAATCATGCCCATATTATATGGGCATGATGTACCCACTGTGCCAATCAATTGGTTTATTGGCATTTGTAATATGTATATTTTTCTATGTAATGTGTTTTATTTTGGGACTGTTTTTTAGCTTCACCATTTATTGCTATAGTGGCAAATTATGCCCATATTAGAGGAGGATGTGTCGCTATTGATCGCCTCTTCTCCCTCTACCACTTGCCCTCTCGACCCCATTCCCTCCCATCTCTTAAAACCTCTTGCTCCTACTATAATCCCTACGCTCACACACATTTTTAACTCCTCCCTCTGCTCTGGAACCTTTCCATCCCCCTTCAAACATGCAACAGTCATACCACTACTCAAAACAGCAAGCTTGACCCTACCTGTCTTTCTAACTATCGACCTGTCTCCCTCCTGCCTTTTGCCTCTAAACGCCATGAACGTCTTGTATTCTCTCGCTTGCTCCATTTTCTCAACACCTATTCTCTCCTAGACCCTCTACAATCTGGCTTCCGCACTGCTCACTCCACGGAAACAGCCCTCACTAAAATAACTGACGACCTCCATGCTGCCAAAGACAGAGGTCATTACACTCTGCTCATATTACTCGACCTCTCTGCAGCATTTGACACCGTGGACCACCCTCTTCTCCTTCATATTCTCCATCTCTTCTGCTAGCACCTCCTCCTCCTCTATTGATATCTCTGTGGGGGTACCCCAGTGCTCTGTCCTGGGACCTCTTCTCTTTTCTCTGTACACACTCTCTCTAGGTGACCTAATAACATCTTTTGGGTTAAAATATCACCTCTATGCTGACGACACACAAATATACTTTTCAACACCCGACCTTACACCTGCTGTACAAACAAAAGTTTCTCAATGTCTCTCTGCTATATCATCCTGGATGGCCCTCCATCGCCTTAAACACAACATGGCTAAAACAGAGCTCCTCATACTTCCTCCCAAACCTGGCCCTACTACCTTCTTCTACATTACTGTTGGAACTACGATCATTCACCCAGTAGCCAAAGCACACTGCCTAGGGGTCACACTCGACTCCTCTCTAACATTCGCCCCTCACATTCAAAACATTTCTAAAACTTGGCGCTTTTTCCTCCGCAATATAACAAAGATACGCCCTTTCCTCTGTTGCTCGACTGCTAAAACTCTGACTCAGGCCCTCATTCTCTCCCGTCTTGATTACTGTAACCTCCTGCTGTCCGGCCTTCCTGCCTCTCATCTGTCTCCCCTGCAATCTATCCTAAACGCTGCTTCCAGAATCACTCTACTCTTTCCTAGATCTGTCTCAGCATCTCCCCTCATGAAATCCCTCTCCTGGCTTCCGATCAAATCCCGCATCTCACACTCCATTCTTCTCCAAAGCTCTACACTCTTCTGCCCTTCCTAACATCTCAGCCCTAATTTTTCGCTATGCACCATCCCGACTCTTACGTTCTGCTCAAGGATGTCTTCTTTCTACCCCCTTTGTATCTAAAGCCCTCTCCCGTCGTAAACCTTTCTCACTGACTGCCCCACGCCTCTGGAATGCCCTTCCTCTCAGTACCCGACTAGCACCCTCTCTATCCACCTTTAAGACCCACCTTAAGACACACTTGCTTAAAGAAGCATATGAATAGCACTGTTGATATTCTGAACACATGATACATATAGCTTGGCCCCCTGCAGACGCACTTACCAGAACTCCCTCCTACTGTCTCTGTACGTTCTCCCTACCTAACAATTAGACTGTAAGCTCCTTGGGGCAGGGACTCCTCTTCCTTAATGTTACTTTAATGTCTAAAGCACTTATTTCCATGATCTGTTATTTATATTATCTGTTATTTATTTGATTACCACATGTATTACTACTGTGAAGCGCTATGTACATTAATGGCGCTATATAAATAAAGACATTCAATACAATACAATATTATCTGACAAATATATAATCGCCTCGCTTCTCCGTGTACGGAGCATGCAGCTGGCAAAGGAATTGGCCATACAAATGTGAAAAACAGACAGTGAATCCCTGCGCTTCTCCTTTTGGGATAGCAGTAAATGGGTTTATTTCACATAACATTAGTATGCATTTAGCGTAGGGACCTGCTAGAGACTTACCTTGACGTGGTTAGCAGGCTTGGCATTATTTAATCAAAGGATGTAAACCAAAAGTCTCCTTTAACATATAGAATTTGACTATATATATTATAATTATATATATATATATATATTCTCAATTTATTGCTATCCCAAAGGGAGAAGTGCAGGAATTCACTGTCCATATTATATGAGCATGATATACCCACTGTACCAATGAATGGGTGAAGCATGGGGGTAGTTGCCTCCTGGGTGGGTAGCAAAGGAGGATGGGTTAACCCGTAAGCTCCTAGAAACCCCCGGACACTACACAAGGACACTCAGACACCCAAGGGGACAACCAGGAGACCCCCAAAAGAATCCCTGCTGGCCTGGTGTTAATTAATGCTGTGCAGGGAATTTTTTACATTTATTTTATGCATGTCTCCATCTCTTTTGCACCAGCATTTAGATGGTCAAACGAAATGGTGAGCGTTTACAGTATGATAAAATTATCACTGCTTTTTGAATAGCAGTTACTGGCAAAAAAAACAGCGGGTTTGCCATTTTTGGGCCTATTGTAGGACTTTTTTTTTCACTAACTGTTTATAGGTGATACAAAGCCATTATAGCGCAATACTGCACTGTTATCACAGCTTTGTGAATAGCAGAGCATACAGTATCGCGCTTAAGGGCATTTATCGCACTTTAAACCACTTATAGTTGATTTTTCTCAGAAGCCCAGTTAAACTATATCAAAGTAACTAATAACAAATATATTGTATTTTTTTTTTTACCTTGGAAATACAATTATATTTCTTTGCAATTGTAATGAAAACATTGAAAACATTGATTAGAATTCTAATAAGAATTTGGTACGGCACATTAAAACATGAGATAAAGCTTATACACAAAAATCATGCTGATATCAAACCATGTTCCTTTTAATTATTTGTAAAACTGATATGATCACTTTGCTAATTATTTCTTTGCTACAGTATATACCACATAAAGAACACAAAATACATTTGATATTGAATGCGGAATACAAAGAAAAATTGCACTTACATAGAATGCTATTTTAAAACAATTTAATATTTATGCATATGTTTTGCGTTGTTTATTTAATACCTTTACGATTAGGGCATGGCTATTCTGTCAGAGTTTCATAGTTACATACAGTAGTAGATGAGGTTGAAAAAAGACATGCGTCCATCAAGTTTAGCCTACAGTATGCTAAATTTAGACGACAGATATGATATCTTATATCCGAAATAACAGTATATTGATCCAGAGGAAGGCAAACAAAAACTACCGGTGAAATATCATTAGTTAACCGCTAAAGCAATGAAGGAGTTAACCACCCCTGCCATGCTTATTGTGGGTAGCGGGGGTGGATGAAGGGGGTATTTGGCCCTTAGTGGGTGTTTAGGCCTTGCGGGGGGATTGCGGGTAGACTTAACACCTTCATAAACTTAGCGGTTAATACTGCTAAGGTAATGAAGGGTTTAACCCTCCTGCTACCCACCCGCAAGGCCTAAACACCCTCCCTTGGGGCAAATTCCCCCTTCACCCACCCCCGCTACCCACAATACAAAAATAAACACACTACAGCCCCAATACACACCTCCTAGGCACCAATAAACATTACAATATTTATTAAACACCAATACACCAACCCATAATGTAAAACCATGATGTATTTTTTAACATACAGGATTCATACCCCAGACTTACAGTAGTCCCCGGTGGGCCCGACGGATGCCCGCAGGCCCCACAGTGAACCAGAGGGGAGTGCCCACAGGGTGTGGGGGTCTCCGGGTGGTCCCCGCTAGGTGCCGTGGGCCTCCAGATGGTCCCCGTGGGTCTCCATGGGCCCCAAAAGAGGACCATGCTGGGCCCGCGGGTGTCTGGGGGTCCCTGGTCAGCCCCACAGGTGTCGGAGGGCTTTCGGGTGGTTCCTATGGGGGTCTGGGGTCCTCGGGTGGTCCCAGTGGGTCCACGGGGCCCCTACAGCTGTGTGGCCTCACGTTCTTCCCCGCAGGTGTCCCCCATTGGTCCGCAGGTAGTACCCATGGGTGTCCGGGGGTCCTCAGGTGGTCTTCAGAGGTCCCCGCAGACCTAAGGTACCAACCCTACATGTTAAAACATAAAACATGGGCCAACATTTCAATTGATAATTCTCCCCCGCCCAAACACATACAGTACAGTAATGGGCATAATAACTATTTTCCAGATGTGGATAATAGATTATTTGCCCATTATTAAACACAACATTAACCAGCATAAATAAAGTAAATAAATACAGTTCCACAGCAATAACTGCAACAGCAACCTCAAGGCCATCCTCCTCACAATACAGCAGGTCCTGTCCTCCGTTGGCAGACAGCAAACATACAGAATAAATACATTATAATGGCCCCTAACCCCTTAATCACCTTAGTGGTTAATAACCATTATAGTCATTAAGGGGTTAACCCACCCTGCCCCGCTACCCAACCGGGAGGCCTAACCACCTATCCTGGGCCCACTATACCCACCCTGTACCCATTGAGTAGTATAGTGTTACATCATACCCATATAATAATATTGAAGATATGCAAGGAAATGTCCACATCACGTGACGCGGGATTCAATGCATAGGAGATACTGGCACCAAATAATGGGGTCTGTATCTCGGGAAGTATGGGGTCCCCGGACCTGAAACCAACGAGGTTCAACTCTGGATACCCCCTGCTCATCTACACTATTAATAAAATATCAATCTAAACATATTTTTTATACACCAACATTCTCGCTGACAGAGGCAGATCTCGCTGCTGCAGCAGTCGAATCTCGGTGGGGGAGCCCTTATCGGCATGGCAGGTCATCTCGCCGTCAGCAGCTCGCCATGTTTGCTCAGACTGCTCTCACAGATATTCGTGCCTTCCTGCATACTGTGAGTGCAACTCAGCAAAACCATGGAAAGTTCAAAGCCCTGCCAAAAGGCCATTAGCGCCGTTTACAGCATAGGCCCCATAGTGTCATTAGCAAAGATGGAGACTTTGATCTCTTTGCTCTTTGCTCTTTATGCCAACCTCAAGGTCATTAATAAACAAGCAGGGGTCCCAGTACCGATCACTGAGGTACTCCACTCACAACTTTAGCCCAACCTGAATAAGTTCCTTTTATGACAACTCTCTGTCTATCCTTCAACCAATTTTCAATCCAGGAGCAAATATTTTTACTGAATCCAATTTGCTATATTTTCTACACAAACCTCTTGCATGGAACTGTATAAAAAGTCCTTGCAAAATCTAAGTAGACCACATCAACTGCATTACCCTGGTCTAAATTCCTACTTACCTCCTCAACTAAACTAATAAAATTAGTTTGGCACGATCTACAGTATCCTTCATAAATCCATGCTGACTATTACTAATAATTTTGTTTTCCATTAGGTATTCCTGAATATTACCCCGTATTACCTTCAAGTAGCTTCCCCACTATTGATGTCATGCTTACAGGTCTGTAATTCCCCGCTGTTATCTAGCTCCCTTTTTTTTTTTTTTTAACTTTGATTTTATTGGGTGCATTCAAACATACATGTTATCACTTCCCGTTAGCATCAAAAATATCACCCATTTTTGATTTTTAACAATCGACCAAAAACTAGACGTACTAGACTCACAGGACAAACAAGGGGGTCTGGTTACGGGGTAGGCTAGGTAGGGGGGGGGGGGGTGGGAGGGGGAGGAGGGTGCGATAAAGGCTCTCTCATAGAGGCGGCGAGAGATTTCGGGCTTCCAATCTCCCCGTTCTCCTGGTGATTGTGCTGCTCCTCTGGAGTTCCACGGGTTTATATGTGTGGCCTCTCTGCCCAGCGCTCTGTGGATCTATGTGATTCTTCCCTGTTTCCTGCTATGGCCGTTGACTGGCGCTTTCACGCCCTCGCCCCCTGTTCTACTGTCTCTCTCTTGTCATGGATCCCTTTCGTTACCGGAGAACGCCTTTCTCAGCTATCATTGCAATATTGTGGCACTATCTATACCCGGGATGTCCGTCTGTGCCAGCCAGGGCGACCAGACTTTTAGATAATTTTGGCCGGTGTCGTTAACCAGACTTGTTAACTGTTCCATCCGGCAAACAAACCAAATTCTATTTCTAATCTTGGGGATGGTTGGGAGTATTGGTTGCTTCCATAATGCTGCAATCTCGCATCTGGGGGCTGTTGCCAAATGTGTAATTAGCTTATGCGAGGCGTTAGATAGTCCCTCGACCCGTTTGCCCAGTAGGAACAGCCATGGGTCCAGGGGGATCTCCACCTCCAGTAAACGTTGAAGCCAGTCTCTAATTTCTGCCCAAATCGGCGCCACCCTTGTGCAAGACCACAGCATATGGCATAGGTCCGCTCTGTCTTCGCACTGTTTGGGGCAGAGCGGAGAGTAGCCTTTGACAAATTTAGATAATTTAGTGGGAGTGTAGTACCACCGCATCAGGACTTTATAGGCGTTCTCCTTTAACGTGGTACAGATAGAGCTTTTGGCTGCTGCCTGCAGGATCCTATCCCAGTCCTCGTCTTCTAATGTCTCCCCTAGGTCCGTTTCCCACTGTCTCATGTAACTAAGTCTGGGTCGGTCATCCGGCTCCGGACAGACCACCTCCCGGTACATTCTAGAGGTTAGTCCCCTCGTGTCCGTGGCTCTTGCACAGAGCTGCTCAAAATTTGTTCTCCGTGGCCGAATTGGAGCTTCATTGTAGAAAGCTCTGATCTGGAGGTACCTGAATAATTCAGCATTAGGGATTGCTTTTTCTTCTTTTATGTGATCAAATGTCTTAATGTGTTGCCTACTCTCCAGATCTTTTAAACGGAGATACCCTGCTCGAATCCAGTTTGAGAAATTAGAGCTATCCAGTCCAGGAGCAAAATCTGGGTTCCCCCAAATCGGGGTCATCAGGGAATTCGGGGATGTAAGAAAGCATTTAAATTTGGTCGCCTCCCATGTTTTGAAGGAGCTGGCTACTGCCTGCAGAGGTGTACGTATGGCGGACCTATTCCTTTTGGCCAGCCAAATTAGACTGTGAATTTCGATTGGTGCGCAGCACGCCTTTTCAAGTTCCACCCACCTCCGGAGACTTGGGTCTAAATGCCATTGCACAATCTGGCTCAGCTGGGCTGCCTCGTGATAGGCGAACAAGCATGGCACCCCCAACCCTCCTCTCAAGGTCGGCCTCCTCAAGATTTCTTTTTTAATTCGTGGGCTTTTCTTATCCCAGATAAACTTTGTTATTAGGGACTGTAACGCAAGGATGTCGTCTTTGACTAGGGGGATCGGTAGGGCCTGGAAAAGGTACAGCACCCGTGGGAGGAGATTCATTTTTATGCTATGAATGTGACCTATCCATGAGATGCTATACTCCGCCCATCGCCTGAGATCCTCTCGCAAAGTCCGGAACAACCTGGGATAGTTTGCTTTATACAAAGCTTTGTACTCTTTAGTGATATATACCCCTAGATATTTAAGCATAGAGGGTTGCCATTTGAAGTTGAAATTTAGTCCAATTAATTTTTCCACCGGCTTTGATAGATTAATATTGAGGGCTTCAGATTTGGCCTGATTAATTTTGAACCCTGAGATTTGTTTGAAGGTCCCCAGAATTGAGAAGACATTGGGCAGGGAGGTAAGGGGATTTGATAATGTCAGGATCACATCATCCGCGTAGAGCGCCACTTTGTGTGATTGCTCCTTTACAGATATTCCCGTAATATCCGGGTTGTTTCTTATATGTGCCGCCAGGGGTTCTACGCACAAGGCGAACAGCAAGGGAGACAGCGGGCAGCCCTGACGCATTCCGCTCTTTATTGGGAACTGCTCCGAGGGGAACCCCTGGTGCCGTACCCTTGCCGCTGGCCCCTCGTACAGTGCCATGATGGCCCCCAGGAGACGTCCTCCAAAGCCAAACGCCTCAAGCGCTCCTCTCAGATAGGGCCAATCAATCCTATCGAAGGCCTTTTCGGCATCCAGACTCAATACCATTGACGGGGTGTTTTGTTTTTGTGCCAGATCAATCAGGTCAATGATCCGCCTGGTATTGTCTGCCGCCTGCCTTCCTCCGATGAACCCCACCTGATCTGGATGAATCAACCTGGGAAGGACGATACCCACTCGATTGGCTAACAATTTGGAGAAAATTTTGAGATCTGTGTTTATCAACGAGATGGGCCGGTAGCTCTTACAGTCTGCCGGGTCCTTGCCAGGTTTATGGATCAGGGAGATGGACGCCTGAAGCATCTGCGCTGGGAACGAGGCCCCCTGCATGACCGAATTAAACATTCTTAATAGGTGTGGGGCTAGAGTTTTTAGGTATTTTTTATAGTACAGATTAGAGAAGCCATCAGGGCCGGGCGCCTTGGCCGGCTTAAGTGACTTTACAACTGTCGTCAACTCTTCTAAAGAGAAGTCCGTCTGTAACGCTTCCCTTTCCTGCCGGGTCAATGTTGGTAATTTTGCTTCCCTTAAAAAGTCCCTGAGATTGTCCCTCGTTTTTTGATTATGTATGACCTTCCCTCCATCGTAGAGCGCCTCGTAGTAGCGTTTAAATTCCGCCACAATCCGCTTAGGATTCGAGGTAAGGTCTCCCCCTTGTGTGCGGATGGCTTGTATGTGATAATTAGGAATTTTGTGACGGAGTCGATTAGCTAATAGGGTGTCCGGCTTGTTCGCCTTCTCAAAGTACCTGCGCTTAGACCAGCTCATTTCCTTTTCCGCCTGGGAGGTTAGTACGACATTCAACTGCTGTTTAGTGTCCGAAAGAGCTTTTAAGGAGCCCTCACTTTTAACTCTTTTGTGCTCCTCTGTTTGGACTGCCAGTTTCTCCTGTAAGAGTTTTATCTGGCTATCTTGCTCCTTCTTTCGTCTAGCTGCTAGATTCATAAGCGTTCCCCTAAGGGTGGCCTTATGGGCCTCCCATAGTGTGGTGTGTGAAGACACACTACCTAGATTGTCTGAAAAAAATTCCGCTATCCTCTCTCCAACTTCCTTTTGGGTATTTGGGATTTTCAGCAGTAGTTCGTTTAATCTCCAGTTTGCTCCTGGCCTGTCTAGTGAATTTAGTGTGCACCGCAGCTCGATGGGTGCGTGGTCTGACCACGAAATATCGTGTATACCCGAATGGGAGACCACTGGGACCAGTCTATTGGATACCAGGAAGTAGTCCAGCCGGCTGTAACGGTTATTGGGATGGGAAAAGAATGTATAATCTCTACTCTGTGGGTGTTGCTCCCGCCAGACATCCACCAATTGGCAGTCCCGTAGGCCCTGAGTGATTTGTTGGATGTCTGGCTTTGGTGGCAACCCCGACTCCGTGCACCTGTCCAGTTTGGGGTTTATCGTCCTGTTAAGGTCTCCCGCTACGATCAGCATTCCCTTGGCCTCTCTATGTAGTTTTCGGAAGAAAAGGGCGAAAAAGTCCTCAGATATCTCGCAAGGTGCGTATATGGATGCCAGTGTAAGAGGTTTCCCTTGGAGCGAACCCACTAAGATAAGATATCTACCTTCTCTATCAGCTACTTTTTTTTCCAATGTGAAGGCTATTCTGTTGTGAATCGCTATGGCCACCCCCCTCTTTTTTACCTGTGCGGACGCTAAGTGTACCATTCGGAAGTTTTTGTCTATGAATTTTGGGTAGCTGTCTCTGGAGAAATGAGTCTCCTGGAGGAATAGAAAATCGGCCTTGTGTCTTTTATAATCTCTTAGGGCTAGTTTGCGCTTCGCTGGGCTATTCAGGCCTTTAACATTATGTGAAATGCACCTAACCTCAATACTCATAGTGTATTAAAATGAACCTGCTTCTCACGGAGTCCTGCTGAGCCATTCTGTTACTGCCAGGAAGTTGGGGATCTCGCCTTTGTCTTCTCACGCACTGCCGCCGCCTTTTGCTCTTGCACCTCCAGTGTGGTGGGGCGGGTAGGGGTAGGGTGATACGAGAGGGAAGGACACGAAGGGAGACAAAAAAGGAGAAACATGAATACATATTAACAAAAAACACTGTGTCATCAGCCCTAGGACACCCCAGTCCTATAGCCAAGTCCAATGCCCTTGGTCTGGGGGCTCTCACGGGTACTCCACTGCACCCCTTACCCCATATCCAAGGGACTTTGCCCGAGTTAGGGCCCCCCCCCATCCCCCGGCCCAGTCGAGACACATGCCGACCCCGAGGTAGTCCCCTCTGTACCCACCCCGTGTCTGCGCTCTGCTTTCCTCCTGCCTTAACAAAACACTCTGAAACCTCTAACTCAGATTTATGACTGCCTGACTCTCCGCCCCTCGTCTATTGCTTCGACGTCTCCTGCCACCTGCCCTTACTATTGATTACCGTCAGTGGGGGCTCCCAACCGCTGTGTGCTACCTGCTTCTCGCTACTTTCTACTCCTTGGGGGTCGTATCTTTTCTTTCTTCTACTATGTTCGTCCACTTTCTCTAGCTTTCTGTCAGTACTCCTTTTATAACCCAATCTCCTACCTACCTCCTCCATCCTCTGTACCTCTACCTGTCTTTTACCCTCTTACTTCTCTTACCCACTTATTTACTCCACATCTGTCTCCCCTCTATCCACTTACTTTATCCCTCTGTCACCTTCCATCCAATTTCCCCTCCTATCTTCCTCGCCTCTTCCCCTCTCCGCCACCTATCACCTTCCTCCGCTACTTCCCCCTACTTTCTAATACATCACTCTCCCTCCTGCTGTACCTAACTTGCTCCGGCCACCTGTCAGGAACTCGCACCACCCTCTTAAGCTTATCCCTTTCTATGTCTTTGGCCCGTCTGGTGGTCACAACCCCCGTAATCCCTTCTTGCCCCCATCGCTTCCTAGCTCTTTATCTGCGTTTTGGTCCTCCGCCGATGGCCCCTCATGCCTGTGCCAAGAATTAATTAATTCCCCCCCCCGTAACTAACGCGGCCTGTCCTCGCAGCTGTCCGACTCCCGGTGTATGTTCCGGAGTTGCAGCAGAGGACCTCCGGCCACCACCGGCGCTTTGTGGCGCCTAACGATGACGTTTGCGCCTGGCTCTTCCGATCCTGCTGCCCCCTCCAAGATGGCGTCGACTGATGCGTCCCCGACTGCTGACGACTTCCGGATTCCTTCTTCCGGCGGCCGCCATTTTGAGCTGTGTTCTTCCACGAGGAGGGAGCGCGCGCTCTCTTCCCGCCGTTGGGATGTTTCCGGCATCTGCGCCTCACGCTGGGCCGCTCCTCCCTGCCCGATTGCCGCCATCTTCCACAGACTGAAGGTAAGCCTTGGTCTCCTCTTTTCTTTTACAGGGTTGCTTCAGGATTCCGAATCTTGCTAAGGGATTCACCACATTGTGACCGGGGTTCTTTTTATGAACAATCCTGTGGTTTGTCATCGCCACGGTCTCCATCAACCGTCATTTATTTAGGGGGTATCTTGTGGCGGTTGGCAAGTGGCAATCAGAAATTTGAGCGTGCAGGCAATAAGTTCAAACTCGAACCGCGCACTAAACGGCGCAACAATTCCCTAGCGCAACCGTGCGCCGAAATGTGTCAGTTACACTGGCTTCTCAGCGCCTCTTCCCCTTAGCTTTGGGCGAGCCGTTTCCCCCGCTCCATTCTGGCTCGAGCTCCTCGGCTTCCTCCATGGCCTGCGCGGGTGCCTCCCCTAGGCCCAGCTTATAGAGAAACTCGGGACCCTCCGTAGGCTCCTTCATCGTGATGGCCCTCCCGTTCCTAGCCACCATCAATCCGAACGGGAAGGTCCACCTATACCTCAAATTGCGGTCTCGTAGGACTTTCGTTATAGGGAGCAAGTTGCGGCGTCTGAGCAGCTTAGCCGGGGAGAGATCCTGGAAGATGAGCATCTTGTTGCCCTCATACTCCAATGTCGGTAGCGGCCGTGTTTGCCGTAATATGGCCTCCTTAGTGGTAAAGAAGTGCAGCCTAATGATGATGTCGCGTGGCTGCTCATTTGGTACCGGTCTCGAGCGGAGGGCTCTGTGACAGCGATCCAGAGCCAGGGCTTCTTTACTGTAGTCAGGGAGAAGGGTCTCCAGCCATTTTGTTATGTAATCCATGCAGTCCCCTATCTCTTCCATGACCCCCCGAATGCGGAGGTTGTTCCGCCTGTCGCGGTTCTCCGCATCCTCCTGTCTCTCTCTCAGCTCGTCAATTTGTCTCTGCAAGTCCCCTGTTTTTTTATCAGTTTTTTTGACCACTTTAATTGTCTGATCCACTTTCTTTTCTAGATCATCTGTCCTTGAGCCTAATTTTACTACGTCTCTTTTCACCTCCTTGATCTCTGCCTGCAGGAGTGACTTCAGGTCGTTATAAAGTCTTTCAAAATCGCACCTCCTAACAGGCAGTAATCCCTGGTTCCCTCGGCTGTCTTCTTCTCCTTCTGCCTCGGTGTCCGTATCAGGGTTTGAGACCGGCGCCATTTCTTCCATACCCCCGCTCGAGCTAGCGCCTCCGAAGTAAGCCCTGACATAGGCTGATTTAGGCTTTTTGAGAGAGCCTGGCTTTTTCGGAGCCATCCTTGACTGATTGTGGGAGATGCCTTCGGGTTTGGGGACAATTTCGTCGGTTTTCGGGTGTTTTTATTGTGTAATTCTATGAGCGCGGCACGGAGCTAGTATCCTAAGCAACCTTCCCCGTGTCCATCGCGCATGCGCCTCCATCTAGCTCCCTTTTTAAATATAGGCACCACATCTGCTTTACACCAATCTTGCGGTATGACCCTATGGAAAAGGAATCATTGAATATTTAATGTAATGTTATGGCTATTACTGAGCTAAACACTTAAGAACCCATTGGGGTCATGTGCCTTATTTACTTTAATTTTATTGACTTTATACTGCACCGACACACTTTATTCGAGCAAATACCCAGTATGTACCTGGCAGATACCTGGAAAGCGCCGCTCCTCACCTCTGACAAGCCCCGTTGCGTTTGCCTTCCCAGCCTGGGTTCATGCCTGGCTGACGGACGGCTGATCTGTTAAATGATAATGATTAGGATTTAAAAGGCTGCAATGCTTCGCGTGTCTACCAGATGGCATAAATTCATGAATTGTAATGCAGTATATATATATATATATATATACTGTGCAGTATTGCAGCCAGCGGGAATAAAATGCTTCAATCCCTGCCTGGAAAATACCTCAATGCACTCGGGCAGAAAACAGTCACAAACCTCAATACACCCGAGTATACCCGAATTCGTGGGACTAGCCGAGCTCGAATAAAGTGTGTCGCCAGTGTATTAACTTTTGTTACATTCCTTATAATTCTGATATGATGTGACTTCAGGAATCTAAATGCATGTCTACTTCTATTCCATTCAGAGACCTCTTAGTGATGAATAAAGATATTTGTATAGGGTTTTAATCAGATCAATTTAACTTTTAATGATAATTTCTAATTAACTTCAGAGAATCTCATAAACTTTCAAATTCTAGCATGCTAATGTACTATACAAAAATACTTTGCAGACAGGTGGTTTGCAAGTGGCTAATAGATTTAGCATTTTCGCTTAGTTACTGTACATACAGTACAGTAGTTTACTCTTCACTGTTGTACAATTCATTAGAGCCTTGTACAAAAGCCCAGTGGTTACGTATAATTGCTCCACATAACATAACATTAGACAACATACCATGTTTAACCCAACAGTTCATTTAACAAATGGCTTCTTGGCACTAATCAATAGTTTCGAAGGAACAGTTAAAAACATTTTAATAGCTTAATCATCCAAGAAATTAATCCCACACAAATAAACAAGAGACAATGACTTGGTTTAGATAACATACATACTTGGGATAGAAATCTCTGAAAGCTAAAATGTCAAAAAGCAGTAAAGCAGTTTTATGTAACATTAAGTATTTCTAATTATCTCCAACCTGCATCCTACACGGCCAACAAATAATTGCAGAGAGACAAAAACTTAAAAAAGAAAAATACTGGCAGCATCATGCTGCTATTAAATTTTACAGTATATTCTGCTAATATAATTCACTGTTATGGAGAAACCATGATAGACGTTATAATTTTATTTGTAATTAGGCAAACACAAGATTATTTTAGAAACAAAACAAGAAAAAAAACGCACTCGGAATAAGTATTCAAAATAACGTACTCACATATCAAGGTTTCCACCTACAACAAACAATTCAGTAAGTAATGGTGAAAGTCCACAGGCAATAGCAAAGAGCTCAACGTCGCAGCTGGAATACTAGAAGGAACATGCGCTGTCAGTCCCTGTGTTGTTTGTGAGACTCCAGTCACCAATGGTGTCCCCACGTGGCAGCGTATCATGCTCGTTACCTTGACTTGTTTAGCACACTATAAATTCTTCGACCGGAGGTCACGTTAACTAATCGATATGCTCCTTAAATACCTTTACTTGACTTGTCAATCAATTCAATAATTAATAATTTATGAGAGAAGTGAATCTCTACAGTGAAAAATGCATATATCTCCACCACCATTCATATCAATCTATGGCCTGGATTCATCAAATTTCAATAGCCTAAATTTATAGCCAAATTTATCTTCAAAAAATGTGAGTTCTTTTTCTGGTGCACTACATCAATGCTGTATCGCCAACAATATGGCCCCTTATTTTGGGAGCATTAAAAATAGAGATTCTAAAAAAAAAAAAATTGAGATAACATTGCATGTATAAGTAAAAAAATAATATTCATCAAATTTTGATAATTTTAGAAACGCTATTAATACATGTACAGTATTAGATCCACTTTTTTTATCACCTACTCCAAGCTGGCGCTAAACAGATCTGCGTGCCTATAACAGGCGATCGCGCTGCTTTTATTTTATTTTAATAACATAGTATTGAAGCAAGGGGTCTCCAGATCTGAACCGCATTCATTTCAACCTCTGGGACCCTCTGCTTCCTGAGTTACAGGCCCCAGTATGGAGTGCCGGTATCCCCGCAAAGTTTAAATGTCCCGGTCACGTGATGCGGGTGATTTAATCAATGCAGGGAGATTCCAGCACCCCATACAGGGTGTAACTCCGGAAGCAGGGGGTCCCTGGGGCTCAAATTAATTTGGTTTTGCTCTGGAGACCCCCTGCTTCAATACTCTGTTATTAAAATAAAATAAAAGCAATTTTATTACCTTAGCAGCTAGCCATTAATTTAATGAAGGGGTTAAACCTGGGTACCTGGTTTATTGGGAGTAGAGGGGCTGGGTGAAGGGGGTAGTTGCTCCAGGGCAGGTGTTTAGGAGGCATACCTGGAAGGGAAGGGGGAGGGGTTAACCTTCATTGCCTTAGTGGGGGTAACCGCCATGGTAATGAAGGGGGTTAATCCCTCTCACTACCCAACCTAGATGTCTAACCACCCACCCTGGGTCAACTACCCCTTCACTCACCCTCTCTAACCCCAATAAGCATTAAAATACAACAACCCTACTACCCATCCCCTCTAACATTACACCCCCCTCTGCCCCCCCCCCAACACATACAGAACATTACAATAATGGGCAAAAATCTTATTACTCAGATCTGGATAAAAAAACAAGCACTAAATAAAACACATTTTTTTTAAAAAGCCTATTGACTGGCAATGTGTTTCTCTACACCCATTTGAGGGTATAGAAACTCCAGGATTCAGAGGGTCAGTGCTTCTAATGGTAAGAAAAATATGGAATGGATGTAATTTTATTTTGACAGATTTTTTTTTATGTTTTTCATATCCTATTGACTGATAATATATTAACCTTGCCTGTTTAGGGTACAGATAATTAGAGTGACAGCAAATGCATTTTTTGTCAAATGTTTTTTTTCTATTGATTGTTGGGGTTTTTTTGGCTTAAATTGTTTGTAATTTCGATGGCTTGTTTTTATTTCATTTTTCCACTGTTTAGCGTTTTAAATGAATTATTTCTTACTGTATGTTGGATAGTGGTTTGATTTAATTAATTGATTGTTGGCTAGTGGCTGACTGTAATAATTGATTTGTTGGCTAGTGTTTATTTTAATTGATTTGTTGGCTAGTGGTTTCATTTCTTTTAAATGTATTTTGGTTGTATGCTTGTATTTATTTCTGGTATTTCTTTTGTGGTTTGATTTGGAATAATGTGATATTTTGGGGGTTTAAATGTTTAATTCTTGTGTTTATTTGGTATTTGCTTTATTAGTTGCTGGTAATTTTGTTGTGTTTACTTGGTTATTGTTTATTTGGTGATTGTTTTGATTGAATTTGATATTGTTGGTGTTTGTGTATTTTTTGGTTGACCATTGACAGTCATCAAATCATGCCCGTAAATCATGCCCATATTATATGGGTATGAGGTAGCACTGTGCCAATTAATTGTTTTGTTGGCATTTGGAATGTGTATATTTTGAACGTAATGTGTTTTATTTTGGGCCTGTTTTTTTTAGCTTCCCCATTTATTGCTGTACTGCAAAGCATGCACATACTGTATTTACGACCATGCTTTAACACTGTGCCAATGAATGGGTAGTGGGAGTAGTAGGGCCCTTTAGGCCTTCTTGGTGGGTATTGGGGAGGGTGGGTTAACCCTTTAATTACCATAGTAGACTAAAACCGCTAAGGTGGTTAAGGGGTTAGGGGCAATTAAATTGTATTTTTGATTGAATTGTTTCTACAACGGAACATGTACGGTGATGAGGATTAGGACGCCCTTCATGCTGGCAGGTGGACAGGGGTGAGTGCAAGTTTTATTTATTTTATGCTACTGATAGATGTTTTATTTTAAATGGGTAAATACACTATTATCCATTTGTGGATAATAGTAATTTTGCCCATTACTGTACTGTATGTATTGGGGGGGGGGTGTATTTATATCCATGTATTGCATTTTTTTTTCTTTGGAACAGGATAGGTACTGCAGACCATCGGGACCCCCAGATACCCACGGGGATCAACCCGGGACCCCTGTGGGGCACTCAGACACACATGGGGACCACCTGGAGGCCCACTGACACCTGCAGGGACCTCCCGAGGACCCCTGCCGGCCTCTGGTATCAATCCTGTATTAAAAAATAAAAAATGCTATTATGTGGGAGTTCAGGGGGTGGGTGGGTTGTGTATTGGTGGTTAGTACATATTGTAATATTTATTTGGAGCATAGGGTGTGAGTGAAGGGCCAAGTACCCCTTTCACTCACCCCTTATGTCCCCAATAAACCTGCTATTGTTTTTTAACCCATTCATTGCCATTGCAGCTAGCCACTAAGGTAAGGATGTTGCCCGTAAATGCATTTTTCAAGCATCTGATTCATGCCGGGAGCTTCCAATGCTGATATTAATGTGTATCAGCTCTGGAGACTCCTGGCATCAATCCGAGGCAGGATTTTTTTTTTTTTTTTCAAAGTCCTCTCTCTGCACTTCTCGGCAACTTCTCACCACCCTTATGGTATCTTTTCCAGGTGGGAGGATTTTGAGGGGAAATCGTCATTCTAGATCCTAGATTAGCCCCGATAACCTACTCGAGGCTACTAGAATTGCACGAATGTGGCTTATCGCCGCTCGTTTGGCGTTCTTTTTTTTCTCACCAAAAAAAAAATGTAGAAAAGTACTTTTATCAGGTACTTATCGGGGTTTACTGAATAGCTGTAGGTCTTTTTGTCAATAAAAGGCTTATTGGGGCATATAGCATATGCCCCGTATTATGTTACAGCTGCAGCGGCCATTATTCTAAAACTTCGCCCTGTTAACCGCTCGTAATATCCCTGTCATGGCGCGTGATGTTTTCCAACCATACCGCCTTAAGACACGAGTGCGGCGAGTGCAGAAAATTGCATTTTAGAGTTCTGGTTTGTAAACACCTTAAAATAACACAGTAGCACAGTAGCACAGTACTGTACACATTGCAATTCATTCATTTCATTGCACCCAAAGAAATAGAATCCATGAAATTCAACAAAGCAATCGCGATAAGCGCGGGCGCCGGGGGCGATTGGCAGCATTCATGCTGCGTAGAGTAAAGCAGAGCACACGAAATCGGCCCGTGAAGTTTTAGAATAACGGCTGCTGCAGCTGTAAGTTAAAGAATGGAGAATTATCCAATTTAAAAAAAAATTCAGCTATGTTCAAACAAGCTCAATGTGATATTAGTATTTTATCTATCTCTCTCTTTTTTTTCAAATCAATTGAAATTACAGGACAGTCAAACTCAATTTAAATGATAAGGCTTGTGTCTGGAAGATAGCGCCTAGCTGGATCTTTCATAATAGAAAAACACACAGCAACCAGGAATAACAGCGTCAGAGATTTCTTCTTAAAACATCAGTCTTTGACACAGCCGTTATTAGTGCAGTCTCGATAAATCTTAGAAATGTTAAAACACTCACATGCTGTAGTGGAGAGTATGTTGTAAACAGCTATGTAGGTTAAGAAGGAAGCCTCTAGTGTGCAGGTCTGCAGAAAGCAGGAATAATGAAAACAAAATGAGGAAATGTGGCGCCCCACCAAAAATGAAGAACAGAGGGGTGACTTCCATAAAAATATATTTATTTGGTCATATGCAAAAAACAGAGGTATGAAAGAAACCACCTACGCGTTTTACACTGAGACGCTTTATCAAGGTGTAGTGCTAAACCCACAATCTGAGCATATTTAAGGTTAGCGAACCCGGAAGTATCCAGGATTCGCGCCATGCTCGGCAGCATCCTAGATGACTGTACACATCAACGCACATGGCCCACTGCTCAATAAAAAAATATAACTTAATAAAATCCTTTTAAACAGTGACAAAAACCCACATAAAGCATTTATAAAGACAATAAATGGGCAAAATTACAAACACAATATTAAAAAATCACTTTGCATTTATAAAGGCAATGTGACATTACTACCTCAAAGAACTATATATGTTTTTTTTGTTTTGTTTTATTTCTAAAACAACTTTGAAATTACAGGACAGTCAAACTCAACTTAAAGGAAAAAACCCAGCTTTCTTTAATTTTGCTTGCCAATCTTTGCCATAATATAAGGATAAAGGTTCCTGTGTTACCTGACAAAGTCCTTCTAAATCCAACAATAATCAGAAAGATAAGCAGAACCTGCAGGGTTCCTGGAAGGTCTGCCAACGAATTTTAGGCTGTTTGAAAGGCAATTACTCTGTCATCAGTTGAAGAGAGTGACCTATCTGCTGCTGGCATGTGTTTTTCAATTCCAAGCATGAAGTCTATTTTTGAACTTGCTCTACTCCAGCATTATGATTGAAACCCTAATAACAAGAGCCTTTAGAGAATTAAGCTACTTTACACCTGAAAAAAAAGTCGACATTTAAAAAAGTCCCAACAAAATAAAATTCCTTTTACAGCTCTGATCAAAATTCTTAATTTTACTCTGTTAATCAGCATCCATTTGTTTCTTACAATATCGCATTTTTTTTTTAGGCTGAATCAAAAACACTAACAAAGCAACTCTATAGATTTGTTCCTGAAAGATGAGAGCAGATGTACTGTAGGAATCCATTAAAGCAAACCTGCTGTCATAACAAACTGAGTTCAATATATGTTATTTTGCAGGGATTAACAATGTTGGAGATAAAGAAAATTAAATGACTTACTAATTTAGAAAACTCTGTCAAAATCAATTTCTAATCATTTATTGTGTTGTGTGAGCACCAGGTGGGGAATAAGGACACAGTTACTGTATCTCATATGACAATCAAATGGCATACTTGTTCTGTAGGATACACTGTGACCTTTGTGGAATAGTTAAACAACAGTGAGCATGGACTGAAAGGAAAATAGATGAAAAATGTTGTTGATTGATTCCTTCCATTGATTGTTATGATTCAATTTCAGTTTAAATGTATTCACAATGCCAACTTAAATCAACGGATTGCCTTATCAATACCTTACCTATACTTTTTTTTTACAGGAGTTGACTCAAAAGTGTGTTTAATCATTCAAAACATTACAATTTAAAGATGTCATGTTGAGTGTTTTCCAAGTGTTTAATTGAAAACGTTTATAAAAGTGTTCTTATGCCCAAAAACTGTTCATTAGATTTATGAGGAAATTAAAAATGATCAAATTCAATTAAATTATTAGTTTACTTATGACCTGCAAGTAGTCAATTCTGATTATGGTATTTTAACATTACTTCTGTAATAAATGTTAATACAATACAGAAGGGCTCTATTATGGAAGCAATAAGTCTGATGACCTCAAATATCTTGTTTTATTAAAATACAAATGTGTCCCTTAATGTAAAAGGTAAGCGGTCCATTTATCTATGAGGCACTACAGGTTTTGGTTGAACTCTACAATTAAATGCTGAATTGCCTAACTTTCGAAAGTACTGAAGTGAAGTTCTGAAGTAGGTCCCTTAATCCATCAAGATCACTTTTGGAGACCCTACGCTATAGAATAATTCTGTCAGTTTGTTGGCTACATTTTGGCTGTAGCAGTTCTAATGTGAAAAGCCTTCAAATATGGAGTGTTGTAATCTACTATCAATATGAATAATGTATGTCCTTTTGCTGAGGGCTCTAATGGGCCTACATGATCCATACCACTCTCTCAAATGGAAATTCTACAACAGGTAAAGGAAATAATGGGGCTAGTTTCTGATTCTTCTGACTGGTCAGGTGCACTCTCATTGCTTTTGGGGGTAGAGATCAGGAGAGAAAGGGAAAAGGGACCCCAGAGTTTGCTTTTCCTGAGTACCTGCTTCGGGAGACAGGGAATGGTGATAGGGCCATTCCCTGCCCAGTATAATGGGTGTAGAAAACTAAAAATTACCATTTGGGAGACAAGAATAAACAGGCAATTTACAATTAAATTAGAATAAATTAGGTAAATCCTTGATGGAGAAGGATTTAGGAGTGCTTGTAGACAGCAGGCTTACTGTAGCAATAGTGCCCAAGCAATGCAGTAGCTGCAAATGTTTTTTTCTAATGTTTTTATCAATTATACTCTGCTGTAACTATGTTCCTAAACATATTAATTGATAGCATTATTTAACACTATATTTATATACTACATGCTAGGGATTAGCTTTAATAGTGTGCACCTCCCTTGTAACCCCTGTAAGAATCTTGCGCCAGCAATATGGGGATAACAGTTACTAACAAGCTGCTGAAGCACAACAGACACTCTCCCTGCTTCACTTCGGCAAGGAGTGCTTCCCATTGCAGCCAAATGGGGAGGCTCTCAAGGATGCTGATTGGCTTAGAGCCATGGGAGGGAACAGATGATGTCATGCACATATGGAATGTAAACAGGAAGTAAATACAATACACCTACTGGAACGCAAACCAGAAGTGACGTCACCAAGCAGGCGCAAACAGCGCAAAACTTAAATATTTAAGGAGAGACTTAATTAGGGAATTAATTACTATGCCCCTTGAGGAAGTCTATGTGACGAAACGCGTAGGGCGACATTGGAAGCTTGACAGAGCTATTGGATCAGCGGTTTGACTACATGACCCAGGGGGGTCGCGCTGCCCATTTTGGCTTACATGCTTGTAAGTGTTTTATGTTTCTATTACTATTTGTTATAAATTTTTCTACATTATCCCATTGTCCTCTCCTTTGTTTTTTCACTGGGAGTATACTGTCCCTCCAGTAATAAGATCTACATATTGAGGTGGTTACTCTATAACAACCGGAAAGTTATCATTTCTAACAAAGAATGTGAGTAATATTACTATTGGTTTACAGTTAAGATTTTACTACACAACATTATTGCACCATTTTGTCTTCTCTATTCTTTTGGGAGTGTCCTGTCCATTGAGTAGAAAATCTACATAGTGAGTTGGTTACTCTATAATAACCGTAAAGTTCATATTGCTCACATTTTTTTACTCTCAGAAATCTATTATATTACACTACTGCGCTATTTCTCTGTTCTTGTTTCATTCCATATACTGTATCTCCTGGATGAGAGTGCGCACCTGATCCTTTTGCTAGTGGCTGCAAAAGCAAACAAGATCTTATCTTGCATTAAACGGGCAAGGATGGAATGAAAGTAAACATAAAAATGCCCTTTAATAATATATTAGTAATAACACACCTTGAATATGGAGTATCATTTTTGGCACCACGCCATAGAAAATACATTATGGAACTAGAGAAAGAGCAGAGAAAAGCCACCAAATTAATAGTGGATGGACTTATTTATGAGGATAAGCTAGCTAAATTATATTGGTTTATATTAGAAAAGGTGTCTAAGAGGGGATATGATAACTACCCTATTTCCTCGATTCTAAGACGCCATCGATTCTAAGACGCACCCTTGATTTAATAAAAAAAATTGCGGAAAAACCCCCCACTATATTAAATGTGCAGAATTTTTTTCGGGAGAGAGAGAGTGAGAGAGAGAGGGAGAGAAGGGGGGGGAAGAGAGAGGGAGAGAGGGGGGGGGGAGAGAGAGAGAGGGAGAGAGGGGGGGAAGAGAGAGAGAGGGAGAGTTGGGGGAATAGAGAGAAAGGGAACAGAGAGGGAAGTGCGAAAGAGAGGGGGGAAGAGAGAGAAAGAGGGGGGGAAGAGAGAGAGAGAGGGGGGAAGACAGAGAGAGAGAGGGGGGAGGAGAGAGAGAGGGGGGGGAGAAGAGATAGAGAGAGGGGGGGAGAGAGAGGGAAGAGAAAGGGAAGAGAGAGAGAGTGGGGGGGAAGAGAGAGATAGGGGGGGAAGAGAGAGAGGGAGAATTGGGGGGAAGAGAGAGGGAAGAGAGAGAAGAGAGAGAGAGGGGGGAAGAGAGAGAGAGAGGGAAGAGAGAGAGGGGGGGAAGAGAGAGAGGGGAGGGGGGAGAGAGAGGGGGGGGAAGAGAGAGAGCGGGAAGAGAGAGAGAGGGAGAGTTGGAGGGAAGAGAGAGGAAAGAGAGAAAGGGGGGAAGAGAGAGAGAGAGGGGGGTGGGAGGGAGAGTTGGGGGAAGAGAGAGAGAGAGTGGGAAGAGAGAGAGAGAGGGGAAGAGAGAGAGGGGGGAAGAGAAAGAGGGGGGAAGAGAGAGAGGGGGGATGAGAGAGAGGGGGGAAGAGAAAGGGGGGGAGAGAGAGAGGGGGGAAGCGAGAGAGAGGGGGGTGAAGAGAGAGAGGGGGGAGAGAGAGGGACAGAGGGGGAAGAGAGACAGAGGGGGGAAGAGAGAGAGAGAGAGAGAGGGGTGGGAGGGAGAGTTGGGGGGAAGAGAGAGAGAGTGGGATGAGAGAGAGAGGGGGGAAGAGAGAGAGAGGACGGGGGAAGAGAGAGAGGGGGGAGAGAGGGGGGGAAGCGAGAGAGAAGGGGGTGAAGAGAGAGAGGGGGGGGTGAAGATAGAGGGACAGTGGGGGGAAGAGAGAAAGAGAGACAGAAGGGGAAGAGAGAGAGAGGAGAGGGGGGGAAGAGAGAGAGGGGGGGAAAGAGAGAGAGGGGGGGAAAGAGAGAGAGGGGGGGAGAAAGGGAGAGAGGGAAGAGAGAGGGGGGAGATAAGGGAGAGAGAGGGGGGAGAGGAGAGAGAGAGGGGGGAGAGGAGAGAGAGAGAGGGGAGAGGAGAGAGGGGGGAGAAGAGAGAGAGAGTGGGGGAGAGGAGAGAGAGGGGGGGAGAGGAGAGAGAGGAGGGAGAGGAGAGAGAGGGGGGAGATGAGAGAGAGAGAGAGGAAGGAGAGAGGAGAGAGAGGGGGGGAGAGAGGAGAGAGAGGGTGGGGCAGAAAGGAGAGAGAGAGAGGGGAAGAGGGGAAAGAGGAGAGAGAGGAGAGAGAGGGGGGAAAAGAGGAGAGGGGGGAGAGAGGAGAGAGAGAAGGGGGGAGAGAGGGAGAGAGGGGAGTGGGGGGAATGGGGGAGAGAAGGGGGAGGGGAGAGAAGGAGAGGAGTGGGAGAGAGATTGGAGGGAAGGGAGAGAATGAAAGGTCACACACACAAAAACACACACACAAACACAGAGAGAGACAGATCCATCCACACACAGAGAGACACATACACACACAGAGAGACACACACATACACTGAAAGAGAAAAACACAGAGAGACAGAGACAGACACTGGGTGGGGGTGGCTTGTGGTGCCGGCAGCACAGCTGTGAGTAGCAGAGGCAGACAGAGGAAACGTGGGGCATGCAGCAGCCACACACTGCCGAATGAATCTCTCCTGTGTGGGGGCGGGCACTTCCAACGAGCACAGAGGGGAGGAGGGGGGCTTGTGGTGCATGCAGCCGAACATACACTGCTCCTTGGGGGGACCAGCACTTGGAGCAGGGGGGGGGGGGCTTGTGAGTAGCAGAGGCAGACAGAGGGCTTTTGGGCATGCAGCAGCCACACACTGCTGAATCAATCTCTCCTGTGTGGGGGCGGTAATTCCAGCAAGGGGGGGAGCGCGGGGCATGCAGCCGCACATACACTGCTCCTTTGGGGACCGGCACTTGGAGCAAGCTAGGGGGGAGGGCTGGACATGCAGCCGATCATACACTGCTCCTTTGGGGACCAGCACTTGGAGGGAGGGGGGGGGGTTTGGTGGCAGAGTCGCGGGGCATGCAGCGGGACACACTGCTCCTCTGTGTGGGGGGGGCGGGGGGTACAGAAACGCAGGGCAAACGCTGAAAGCTGCTGTGGCTTCTGCAGCGCCCCCTGGCTGTTTTTTTTTTGTGTTTTTATGAGTACATCGATTCTAGGACGCAGTCCCTATTTCAGACACGTGAAAAAGGGAAAAAAAAGTGCGTCTTAGAATCGAGGAAATACGGTATATACAAATATATTCAGGGTCAATACAAGTTTCATCCAAAGAAAGAGAAAACATCCTTTAACAGAATTAACTATGTTTATCAATCAAATACCAAAGTGTGTCATTTCTGGTTTTTATGACTTTGATATTAATCATCAAATTTTATTATTTTTAAAGATCATCATGCAGCACAAAAATCTTGTTTTTTCATGCTTTAGCCCATTTATGCAAAAGATGTGTTCATTTGACCTTAGAATAATTAATTGCTAATAAAAACTGTAAAATTATACAACTGTTGTTGTAATTTGCAAAGTATATATAGTAAGGTGATGTACAGTGGCGACAAACTTTATTCTTACTTGGCTAGCTCCGCGAATTTCAGAAGATCCCGGTGATGTGCGGTTTTGTGTCGTTTTCTCCCGGGGTACATAGCGTTATTTTCGCGGCTGTGATTTAAGCATTTTATTCCCGCTGGCTGCAATACTGCAATGCCGTGTAAAAACGCATGGGGGCATTTGCGAGCTGTTGTCTTTAAAGCCGTCCCCTATAACCCCTAACATACAGTACTGTACATTTTTATTCATAGTGTACATGTGCAGGGGGTCTCCGGAGCTGAACCGCATTGGTTTCAGGTCCGGGGACCCCCTACTCCCCGAGATACAGGCCCCTTTATGAGGTGCAGGTATCCCTCTGCGTTTAAAGGTCCTGATCACGTGACCGCGACCTGTAAACCAAGCAGAGGCATACCGGCACCCCCTAAAGGGGCCTGTATCTCGGGGGAGCAGGGGGTCCCCAGACGTAAAACCACAGCGGTTCTTCTCCGGAGACCCTCTGCACATCTACAGTATGAATAAAAAACATATATAAATAAACACTCGTTCCTTACATTAGGGGCTATGTGCTATGGTAACGAAGCAGCATTTCTGTATTTTAATAATATTGTACAGTGAGCAGGGGGTTCCCTGAGCCAGAAATTAATGCTCAGGGGACCCCCTGTTCCTGCACAATATTATTAAAAATACAGAAATGCTGCTTCATTACCATAGCGTATAGCCGCTAAGGCAATGAAGGGGTTAACTCACCGTGCCCGCTTTATTGTGGGTAGCGGGGGTGGGTGAAGGGGGTATTTGGCCCTTGGTGTGAGCTTAGGACTTGCGGGGGGGTTGCGGGTGCACTTAACCCCTTCACGGCCGTAGCAGTTAATACCGCTACGGTCATGAAGGGGTTAAGCCCTCCTGCTACCCCCCGCAAGCCCTAAACAACCACCGTTGGGGCTAATACCCCCTTCACCCTCTCCCGCTACCCACAATAAAAAAAAATCACACACAGCAGCCGCCCAAAAAATAAATAAATAAATCTAAATAAATAAATAAATAAATGACTATATATAAATACATCAGAAATACATTTTTATTTATAGTGTAGATGTGCAGGGGGTCTCCGGAGCTGAACCGCATTGGTTTCAGGTCGGGGGACCCCCTGCTCCCCGAGATACAGCCCCCTTTATGAGGTGCCGGTATCCCTCTGCGTTTAAAGGTCCCAATCACGTTACCGCGACCTGTAAACCAAGCAGAGGGATACCGGCACCCCCTAAAGGGGCCTGTATCTCGGGGAGCAGGGGGTCCCCGGACCTAAAACCACAGCGGTTCTGCTCCGGAGACCCTCTGCACATGTACAGTATAAATAAAACACATATATAAATAAACACTCGTTCCTTACCTTAGCGGCTATGTGCTATGGTAATGAAGCAGCATTTCTGTATTTTAATAATATTGTACAGTGAGCAGGGGGTTCTCTGAGCCAGAAATTAATGCTCAGGGAACCCCCTGCTCCTGCACAATATTATTAAAAATACAGAAATGCTGCTTCATTACCATAGCGTATAGCCGCTAAGGCAATGAAGGGTTAAGGCAGAATAAACAATAAATACATTACATACATATTTTTAATGTGTGTGTTATACCTCCCTGCCTTCACTGTAATCTATGTAAAACACCCTCCCCCTATTGTGTGTTTTAAAATTCCCTGCCTTCACTGTAATCTATGTAAAAAACCCTCCCCCTATTGTGTGTGAAGCTTCCCTGCCTTCACTGTAATCTATGTAAAACCCCCTCCACCTATTGTGTGTGAAGCTTCCCTGCTTTGACTAATCTGTGTAAGCCCCCCTCCCCCTATTGTGTCAGTTAAATCTGCCTGGCCTGTGTTTTCTGTGAGTGCAGTGTACTGTATGTAAATGTGGGGAGGGGGATCCCGTGTAAATAACCACACCCACTACCCACTACCCACCTGCACATGGCCCCTCCGCTGCTGCAAAAAGAGACAAAAATTAAAACATACAAAGTAATGTCCCTAACCCTTAATCACCATAGCGGTTATTAACCGCTAGAGTCATTAAGGGGTTAACCCACCCTCACCCACCACTCGGGATGCCTACATACCCTCCCACACTAAACCCCCACCCCCCGTGAGGCATAACCACCCAGTACCCACAAGGGAGGCCTACCCACATACCGTTGGGGAACCCCCCCCACCCCAGTACCCACAATAAAACAGTACAGTGACCACAATAAACAGCATTATATTTATTAAATACATTACCCACCCCCTATGCCCCCCATAAATACAAGATTTATCCTTTTACATACAGGGTTCATAACGCAGCCCCACGCGAGTCCCTGGTGGGCTGGCGGGGCACCTGGACAGACCTACAGTTTACCTGCAGCCCTTTTTACACAGGTTCTGGAGGCCTGCTGGTGGATCCTGCCAGCACCATGGCCCCCAGGTGGTCTCCTTGGGTCCCCGTGGGCCACAATTGGGTCCCCACCGTAGGCCCGAAGATGTCTGGGAGCCCCGGGTCAGACCCACAGGTGTCTGCGGGGCCTCGGGTGGTTCCCTCGGGGGTCTGGGGAACTCACGGGTGCTCACTACGGGTCACGGTGCCCCCACAGAAGTGGGACTACACATCATCATCCCCGCACCTACGGGTCGGCGGTGCCCCCACAGAAGTGGGACCACACATCGTCATCCCCGCAGACTACGGGTCTGCGGTGCCCCCACAGAAGTGGGACCACACATCATCATCCCCGCATGTGTCACCCGTGGAACCACCAGCCTGATACCCTTGGGATACCCGAGGATACCCGCAGGTGGTCTCCAGAGGTCCCACGCAGAACCACGGAACCAACCCTGAATGTAAAAAAAATAAACCTGGCCTATACATTCAAAACATACACCCTCCCCCCCAACACCTACAGTACAATATTGTGCAAAATAACTATTATCCAGATATGGATAATAGATTAATTGGCCATTATTAAAAACATTAACTAGCATATTCAAATCAATAAAGTACTACTGACCTCATCAATACGAAGTGTCCGTCGCCAGCAACATCCTTGTCTTGCCCACAACATACATAGCAAATACAAAGCCAATAGATTGCAAGTACATTCAGATATCAATTAACCCCTTAAACACCTTATCAGATAATAACCGCAAAGGTGATTAAGGGTTAAGCCACAGTGGCCCGATACCCACCCTTCACCCATGAATTTGTACAGTGGCTTCATCGTGCAACTATATATATTTATATATATATATATATATACTGTATATATATACACACACGATGAACCAATATACAAATAAATGTAGAAGGGTTATCAAAACCATACTGTCCTACAACCAAACACTTCTCCATACAGACACTACATTAAAATCAATTTCCTTTAATAATCCTAACTGATCTCACAATCTATATCATCACAAGCCATGAAACACCTCACATTCCAATATAAATGATGCATAAAATCTATGCACCATATACATTCTGCAAATGAATCAACCAAGTAAACAAAAATCAATTAGCAATCATTATTTACATCCCTAAACAATTCACTAACCATCCTGAACAATGAAACAATTAACTAATTCACGCCTGGAGCAGAACAATTTAGCCTGTGAAAAAATATAAGTACCAACCAAAATCCAACCTTTAAAACCAAGGCTATCGCTGACCTCCCTCAAACACACAATACAATACCAAGGAATACATCTATCTAATTTAAATACTTTAAACTCACAATAAAGCATAGCAGCATAGACAAATTAATTTAAAACACATCAAATCAAGCTTTTAAAACAACATCATTTCTTACCCTGTATGTATATATCTCTCTAGACATATATACATACATACATACTGCACCGACACACTTTATTCGAGCAAATACCCAGTATGTACCTGGCAGATACCTGGAATGCGCCGCTCCTCACCTCTGACAAGCCCAGTTGCGTTTGCCTTACCAGCCTGGGTTCATGCCTGGCTGACGGGCGGCTGATCTGTTAAATGATAATGATTAGGATTTAATAGGCTGCAATGCTTCGCGTGTCTACCAGATGGCATAAATTCATGAATTGTAATGCAGTATATATTATTTATACTGTGCAGTATTGCAGCCAGCGGGAATAAAATGCTTCAATCCCTGCCTGGAAAATACCTCAATGCACTCGGGCAGAAAACAGTCACAGAAAACAGTCACAAACCTCAATACACCCGGGTATACCCGAATTCGTGGGACTAGCCGAGCTCGGATAAAGTGTGTCGCCAGTGTACATACAGTGGCAAGAAATGATATACCACAAAAAAAAATACACATGTTAAAAAAGCTTTAAAAAAAATTAACAAGTTAAATAAAATACATTTCTTTAGTTCACATACCATTACTTGCCCCCACCGATTCCCGTTGCGCAGCTTACTCACGAACCAATCCACGATCAGGAACCCATAAAATAATAAACCATAAAAAAATAAACATTAATCTAAAAATCCAAATCAATCCACGGGTCTTCTATTTATAATCCATCTTCTTCTGTATTCTTCTTTCTTCTATCTCCTTCCAGCGGGGCGGGGCGGGGTCTTCTCCCCGTCTGCGGCCACGCCCTGGTCTTCTTTCTTGCCCGGAGGTCCTTCCTCCGCGGTGTCTGGCTTCAAAATGAGACGACATAGGCTTTTAAAGGCTATCGCTGACATCCTTTTTCCCCCCAGGCCTCTGTCACATGGTATACTAGAGCCAATCAGAGTAGGGATGGAGTTCCCACGCTCTGATTGGCTACCATACCATGTGAGGGCGGCCATGTGTCTTTTTCATGACGTCTTCTTAAAGGCAATTGAAGCAAATCCATTCTGATTGGCTGTGCTTTCATTGCCTTTAAGTGACGTCAAAAATTTTTTTTTTGTCGGCCAAAACACATGGTTTTCACGGCCCAATCATTACCGTGGGAACCATGACGAAAAATGTGACATCATAGGCCTTTAAAAGCCTATGTCGTCTCATTTTGAAGCCAGACGGTTTATTATTTTATGGGTTCCTGATCGTGGATTGGTTCGTGAGTAAGCTGCGCAACGGGAATCGGTGGGGGCAAGTAATGGTAAGTGAACTAAAGAAATGTATTTTATTTAACTTGTTAATTTTTTTAAAAGCTTTTTTAACATGTGTATTTATTTTTGTGGTATATCATTTCTTGCCACTGTATGTATGTATGTATATATGTCTAGAGAGATATATACATACAGGGTAAGAAATGATGTTGTTTTAAAAGCTTGATTTGATGTGTTTTAAATTAATTTGTCTATGCTGCTATGCTTTATTGTGAGTTTAAAGTATTTTAAAATTAGATAGATGTATTCCTTGGTATTGTATTGTGTGTTTGAGGGAGGTCAGCGATAGCCTTGGTTTTAAAGGTTGGATTTTGGTTGGTACTTATATTTTTTCACAGGCTAAATTGTTCTGCTCCAGGCGTGAATTAGTTAATT